>NW_025960215.1:0-30123 GCF_023159225.1 Perognathus longimembris pacificus
GCAGCGCAGCTTGATGCGTAGAAATAATAAAGACAGACCTGAACCGATTAGATAGACAAACAAACAAACACATAAATGTGGAGAGAAGGGCAGTGCGCGCAGGAGCAAAGGTAAACAGCAGACAGACCTGAATCCTTATCTTTACAAGGTCGACCTCAGAACTTTGTTCAGTTTGTCTCGGTGACGGATAATGGAAGGAAGGGCAGGCAACTGGTCGACTTCATTTAAATAAACAAATAAAAAATAAGATAAACTCTCAGGAATAGATAAATAATAACAAAAAAATTGTAAAGTGGAGAAAGCGAGAGCGCGCGAATGCACTCAAGCAAACACAAACAGCACAGCACGATGCGTATTTTTTTTTAAATTGACAAAATAAATCAAAAATAAATCAAAAATAAAAATAAGTGGAAAAGGCGAGAGTGCGCGAGCACACAGGAGCAAAGACAAGCAGCGCAGCTTGATGCGTAGTAAAAAAAATAATAAATAGACAACTGGTCGACCTCATTAGAAATAAAAACCCAAAAGATTAGATAGACAAACAAACAAACACATAAATGTGGAGAGAAGGGCAGTGCGCGCAGGAGCAAAGGTAAACAGCAGACAGACCTGAATCCTTATCTTTACAAGGTCGACCTCAGAACTTTGTTCAGTTTGTCTCGGTGACGGATAATGGAAGGAAGGGCAGGCAACTGGTCGACTTCATTTAAATAAACAAATAAAAAATAAGATAAACTCTCAGGAATAGATAAATAATAACAAAAAAATTGTAAAGTGGAGAAAGCGAGAGCGCGCGAATGCACTCAAGCAAACACAAACAGCACAGCACGATGCGTATTTTTTTTAAATTGACAAAATAAATCAAAAATAAATCAAAAATAAAAATAAGTGGAAAAGGCGAGAGTGCGCGAGCACACAGGAGCAAAGACAAGCAGCGCAGCTTGATGCGTAGTAAAAAAAATAATAAATAGACAACTGGTCGACCTCATTAGAAATAAAAACCCAAAAGATTAGATAGACAAACAAACAAACACATAAATGTGGAGAGAAGGGCAGTGCGCGCAGGAGCAAAGGTAAACAGCAGACAGACCTGAATCCTTATCTTTACAAGGTCGACCTCAGAACTTTGTTCAGTTTGTCTCGGTGACGGATAATGGAAGGAAGGGCAGGCAACTGGTCGACTTCATTTAAATAAACAAATAAAAAATAAGATAAACTCTCAGGAATAGATAAATAATAACAAAAAAATTGTAAAGTGGAGAAAGCGAGAGCGCGCGAATGCACTCAAGCAAACACAAACAGCACAGCACGATGCGTATTTTTTTTAAATTGACAAAATAAATCAAAAATAAATCAAAAATAAAAATAAGTGGAAAAGGCGAGAGTGCGCGAGCACACAGGAGCAAAGACAAGCAGCGCAGCTTGATGCGTAGTAAAAAAAATAATAAATAGACAACTGGTCGACCTCATTAGAAATAAAAACCCAAAAGATTAGATAGACAAACAAACAAACACATAAATGTGGAGAGAAGGGCAGTGCGCGCAGGAGCAAAGGTAAACAGCAGACAGACCTGAATCCTTATCTTTACAAGGTCGACCTCAGAACTTTGTTCAGTTTGTCTCGGTGACGGATAATGGAAGGAAGGGCAGGCAACTGGTCGACTTCATTTAAATAAACAAATAAAAAATAAGATAAACTCTCAGGAATAGATAAATAATAACAAAAAAATTGTAAAGTGGAGAAAGCGAGAGCGCGCGAATGCACTCAAGCAAACACAAACAGCACAGCACGATGCGTATTTTTTTTTAAATTGACAAAATAAATCAAAAATAAATCAAAAATAAAAATAAGTGGAAAAGGCGAGAGTGCGCGAGCACACAGGAGCAAAGACAAGCAGCGCAGCTTGATGCGTAGTAAAGAAAAATAATAAATAGACAACTGGTCGACCTCATTAGAAATAAAAACCCAAAAGATTAGATAGACAAACAAACAAACACATAAATGTGGAGAGAAGGGCAGTGCGCGCAGGAGCAAAGGTAAACAGCAGACAGACCTGAATCCTTATCTTTACAAGGTCGACCTCAGAACTTTGTTCAGTTTGTCTCGGTGACGGATAATGGAAGGAAGGGCAGGCAACTGGTCGACTTCATTTAAATAAACAAATAAAAAATAAGATAAACTCTCAGGAATAGATAAATAATAACAAAAAAATTGTAAAGTGGAGAAATCGAGAGCGCGCGAATGCACTCAAGCAAACACAAACAGCACAGCACGATGCGTATTTTTTTTTAAATTGACAAAATAAATCAAAAATAAAAATAAGTGGAAAAGGCGAGAGTGCGCGAGCACACAGGAGCAAAGACAAGCAGCGCAGCTTGATGCGTAGTAAAAAAAATAATAAATAGACAACTGGTCGACCTCATTAGAAATAAAAACCCAAAAGATTAGATAGACAAACAAACAAACACATAAATGTGGAGAGAAGGGCAGTGCGCGCAGGAGCAAAGGTAAACAGCAGACAGACCTGAATCCTTATCTTTACAAGGTCGACCTCAGAACTTTGTTCAGTTTGTCTCGGTGACGGATAATGGAAGGAAGGGCAGGCAACTGGTCGACTTCATTTAAATAAACAAATAAAAAATAAGATAAACTCTCAGGAATAGATAAATAATAACAAAAAAATTGTAAAGTGGAGAAAGCGAGAGCGCGCGAATGCACTCAAGCAAACACAAACAGCACAGCACGATGCGTATTTTTTTTAAATTGACAAAATAAATCAAATAAATCAAAAATAAAAATAAGTGGAAAAGGCGAGAGTGCGCGAGCACACAGGAGCAAAGACAAGCAGCGCAGCTTGATGCGTAGTAAAAAAAATAATAAATAGACAACTGGTCGACCTCATTAGAAATAAAAACCCAAAAGATTAGATAGACAAACAAACAAACACATAAATGTGGAGAGAAGGGCAGTGCGCGCAGGAGCAAAGGTAAACAGCAGACAGACCTGAATCCTTATCTTTACAAGGTCGACCTCAGAACTTTGTTCAGTTTGTCTCGGTGACGGATAATGGAAGGAAGGGCAGGCAACTGGTCGACTTCATTTAAATAAACAAATAAAAAATAAGATAAACTCTCAGGAATAGATAAATAATAACAAAAAAATTGTAAAGTGGAGAAAGCGAGAGCGCGCGAATGCACTCAAGCAAACACAAACAGCACAGCACGATGCGTATTTTTTTTTAAATTGACAAAATAAATCAAAAATAAAAATAAGTGGAAAAGGCGAGAGTGCGCGAGCACACAGGAGCAAAGACAAGCAGCGCAGCTTGATGCGTAGTAAAAAAAATAATAAATAGACAACTGGTCGACCTCATTAGAAATAAAAACCCAAAAGATTAGATAGACAAACAAACAAACACATAAATGTGGAGAGAAGGGCAGTGCGCGCAGGAGCAAAGGTAAACAGCAGACAGACCTGAATCCTTATCTTTACAAGGTCGACCTCAGAACTTTGTTCAGTTTGTCTCGGTGACGGATAATGGAAGGAAGGGCAGGCAACTGGTCGACTTCATTTAAATAAACAAATAAAAAATAAGATAAACTCTCAGGAATAGATAAATAATAACAAAAAAATTGTAAAGTGGAGAAAGCGAGAGCGCGCGAATGCACTCAAGCAAACACAAACAGCACAGCACGATGCGTATTTTTTTTAAATTGACAAAATAAATCAAAAATAAATCAAAAATAAAAATAAGTGGAAAAGGCGAGAGTGCGCGAGCACACAGGAGCAAAGACAAGCAGCGCAGCTTGATGCGTAGTAAAAAAAATAATAAATAGACAACTGGTCGACCTCATTAGAAATAAAAACCCAAAAGATTAGATAGACAAACAAACAAACACATAAATGTGGAGAGAAGGGCAGTGCGCGCAGGAGCAAAGGTAAACAGCAGACAGACCTGAATCCTTATCTTTACAAGGTCGACCTCAGAACTTTGTTCAGTTTGTCTCGGTGACGGATAATGGAAGGAAGGGCAGGCAACTGGTCGACTTCATTTAAATAAACAAATAAAAAATAAGATAAACTCTCAGGAATAGATAAATAATAACAAAAAAATTGTAAAGTGGAGAAAGCGAGAGCGCGCGAATGCACTCAAGCAAACACAAACAGCACAGCACGATGCGTATTTTTTTTTAAATTGACAAAATAAATCAAAAATAAATCAAAAATAAAAATAAGTGGAAAAGGCGAGAGTGCGCGAGCACACAGGAGCAAAGACAAGCAGCGCAGCTTGATGCGTAGTAAAAAAAATAATAAATAGACAACTGGTCGACCTCATTAGAAATAAAAACCCAAAAGATTAGATAGACAAACAAACAAACACATAAATGTGGAGAGAAGGGCAGTGCGCGCAGGAGCAAAGGTAAACAGCAGACAGACCTGAATCCTTATCTTTACAAGGTCGACCTCAGAACTTTGTTCAGTTTGTCTCGGTGACGGATAATGGAAGGAAGGGCAGGCAACTGGTCGACTTCATTTAAATAAACAAATAAAAAATAAGATAAACTCTCAGGAATAGATAAATAATAACAAAAAAATTGTAAAGTGGAGAAAGCGAGAGCGCGCGAATGCACTCAAGCAAACACAAACAGCACAGCACGATGCGTATTTTTTTTTAAATTGACAAAATAAATCAAAAATAAATCAAAAATAAAAATAAGTGGAAAAGGCGAGAGTGCGCGAGCACACAGGAGCAAAGACAAGCAGCGCAGCTTGATGCGTAGTAAAAAAAATAATAAATAGACAACTGGTCGACCTCATTAGAAATAAAAACCCAAAAGATTAGATAGACAAACAAACAAACACATAAATGTGGAGAGAAGGGCAGTGCGCGCAGGAGCAAAGGTAAACAGCAGACAGACCTGAATCCTTATCTTTACAAGGTCGACCTCAGAACTTTGTTCAGTTTGTCTCGGTGACGGATAATGGAAGGAAGGGCAGGCAACTGGTCGACTTCATTTAAATAAACAAATAAAAAATAAGATAAACTCTCAGGAATAGATAAATAATAACAAAAAAATTGTAAAGTGGAGAAAGCGAGAGCGCGCGAATGCACTCAAGCAAACACAAACAGCACAGCACGATGCGTATTTTTTTTTAAATTGACAAAACAAAATAAATCAAAAATAAAAATAAGTGGAAAAGGCGAGAGTGCGCGAGCACACAGGAGCAAAGACAAGCAGCGCAGCTTGATGCGTAGTAAAAAAAATAATAAATAGACAACTGGTCGACCTCATTAGAAATAAAAACCCAAAAGATTAGATAGACAAACAAACAAACACATAAATGTGGAGAGAAGGGCAGTGCGCGCAGGAGCAAAGGTAAACAGCAGACAGACCTGAATCCTTATCTTTACAAGGTCGACCTCAGAACTTTGTTCAGTTTGTCTCGGTGACGGATAATGGAAGGAAGGGCAGGCAACTGGTCGACTTCATTTAAATAAACAAATAAAAAATAAGATAAACTCTCAGGAATAGATAAATAATAACAAAAAAATTGTAAAGTGGAGAAAGCGAGAGCGCGCGAATGCACTCAAGCAAACACAAACAGCACAGCACGATGCGTATTTTTTTTAAATTGACAAAATAAATCAAAAATAAATCAAAAATAAAAATAAGTGGAAAAGGCGAGAGTGCGCGAGCACACAGGAGCAAAGACAAGCAGCGCAGCTTGATGCGTAGTAAAAAAAATAATAAATAGACAACTGGTCGACCTCATTAGAAATAAAAACCCAAAAGATTAGATAGACAAACAAACAAACACATAAATGTGGAGAGAAGGGCAGTGCGCGCAGGAGCAAAGGTAAACAGCAGACAGACCTGAATCCTTATCTTTACAAGGTCGACCTCAGAACTTTGTTCAGTTTGTCTCGGTGACGGATAATGGAAGGAAGGGCAGGCAACTGGTCGACTTCATTTAAATAAACAAATAAAAAATAAGATAAACTCTCAGGAATAGATAAATAATAACAAAAAAATTGTAAAGTGGAGAAAGCGAGAGCGCGCGAATGCACTCAAGCAAACACAAACAGCACAGCACGATGCGTATTTTTTTTTAAATTGACAAAATAAATCAAAAATAAATCAAAAATAAAAATAAGTGGAAAAGGCGAGAGTGCGCGAGCACACAGGAGCAAAGACAAGCAGCGCAGCTTGATGCGTAGTAAAAAAAATAATAAATAGACAACTGGTCGACCTCATTAGAAATAAAAACCCAAAAGATTAGATAGACAAACAAACAAACACATAAATGTGGAGAGAAGGGCAGTGCGCGCAGGAGCAAAGGTAAACAGCAGACAGACCTGAATCCTTATCTTTACAAGGTCGACCTCAGAACTTTGTTCAGTTTGTCTCGGTGACGGATAATGGAAGGAAGGGCAGGCAACTGGTCGACTTCATTTAAATAAACAAATAAAAAATAAGATAAACTCTCAGGAATAGATAAATAATAACAAAAAAATTGTAAAGTGGAGAAAGCGAGAGCGCGCGAATGCACTCAAGCAAACACAAACAGCACAGCACGATGCGTATTTTTTTTAAATTGACAAAATAAATCAAAAATAAATCAAAAATAAAAATAAGTGGAAAAGGCGAGAGTGCGCGAGCACACAGGAGCAAAGACAAGCAGCGCAGCTTGATGCGTAGTAAAAAAAATAATAAATAGACAACTGGTCGACCTCATTAGAAATAAAAACCCAAAAGATTAGATAGACAAACAAACAAACACATAAATGTGGAGAGAAGGGCAGTGCGCGCAGGAGCAAAGGTAAACAGCAGACAGACCTGAATCCTTATCTTTACAAGGTCGACCTCAGAACTTTGTTCAGTTTGTCTCGGTGACGGATAATGGAAGGAAGGGCAGGCAACTGGTCGACTTCATTTAAATAAACAAATAAAAAATAAGATAAACTCTCAGGAATAGATAAATAATAACAAAAAAATTGTAAAGTGGAGAAAGCGAGAGCGCGCGAATGCACTCAAGCAAACACAAACAGCACAGCACGATGCGTATTTTTTTTTAAATTGACAAAATAAATCAAAAATAAATCAAAAATAAAAATAAGTGGAAAAGGCGAGAGTGCGCGAGCACACAGGAGCAAAGACAAGCAGCGCAGCTTGATGCGTAGTAAAAAAAATAATAAATAGACAACTGGTCGACCTCATTAGAAATAAAAACCCAAAAGATTAGATAGACAAACAAACAAACACATAAATGTGGAGAGAAGGGCAGTGCGCGCAGGAGCAAAGGTAAACAGCAGACAGACCTGAATCCTTATCTTTACAAGGTCGACCTCAGAACTTTGTTCAGTTTGTCTCGGTGACGGATAATGGAAGGAAGGGCAGGCAACTGGTCGACTTCATTTAAATAAACAAATAAAAAATAAGATAAACTCTCAGGAATAGATAAATAATAACAAAAAAATTGTAAAGTGGAGAAAGCGAGAGCGCGCGAATGCACTCAAGCAAACACAAACAGCACAGCACGATGCGTATTTTTTTTTAAATTGACAAAATAAATCAAAAATAAATCAAAAATAAAAATAAGTGGAAAAGGCGAGAGTGCGCGAGCACACAGGAGCAAAGACAAGCAGCGCAGCTTGATGCGTAGTAAAAAAAATAATAAATAGACAACTGGTCGACCTCATTAGAAATAAAAACCCAAAAGATTAGATAGACAAACAAACAAACACATAAATGTGGAGAGAAGGGCAGTGCGCGCAGGAGCAAAGGTAAACAGCAGACAGACCTGAATCCTTATCTTTACAAGGTCGACCTCAGAACTTTGTTCAGTTTGTCTCGGTGACGGATAATGGAAGGAAGGGCAGGCAACTGGTCGACTTCATTTAAATAAACAAATAAAAAATAAGATAAACTCTCAGGAATAGATAAATAATAACAAAAAAATTGTAAAGTGGAGAAAGCGAGAGCGCGCGAATGCACTCAAGCAAACACAAACAGCACAGCACGATGCGTATTTTTTTTTAAATTGACAAAATAAATCAAAAATAAAAATAAGTGGAAAAGGCGAGAGTGCGCGAGCACACAGGAGCAAAGACAAGCAGCGCAGCTTGATGCGTAGTAAAAAAAATAATAAATAGACAACTGGTCGACCTCATTAGAAATAAAAACCCAAAAGATTAGATAGACAAACAAACAAACACATAAATGTGGAGAGAAGGGCAGTGCGCGCAGGAGCAAAGGTAAACAGCAGACAGACCTGAATCCTTATCTTTACAAGGTCGACCTCAGAACTTTGTTCAGTTTGTCTCGGTGACGGATAATGGAAGGAAGGGCAGGCAACTGGTCGACTTCATTTAAATAAACAAATAAAAAATAAGATAAACTCTCAGGAATAGATAAATAATAACAAAAAAATTGTAAAGTGGAGAAAGCGAGAGCGCGCGAATGCACTCAAGCAAACACAAACAGCACAGCACGATGCGTATTTTTTTTTAAATTGACAAAATAAATCAAAAATAAATCAAAAATAAAAATAAGTGGAAAAGGCGAGAGTGCGCGAGCACACAGGAGCAAAGACAAGCAGCGCAGCTTGATGCGTAGTAAAAAAAATAATAAATAGACAACTGGTCGACCTCATTAGAAATAAAAACCCAAAAGATTAGATAGACAAACAAACAAACACATAAATGTGGAGAGAAGGGCAGTGCGCGCAGGAGCAAAGGTAAACAGCAGACAGACCTGAATCCTTATCTTTACAAGGTCGACCTCAGAACTTTGTTCAGTTTGTCTCGGTGACGGATAATGGAAGGAAGGGCAGGCAACTGGTCGACTTCATTTAAATAAACAAATAAAAAATAAGATAAACTCTCAGGAATAGATAAATAATAACAAAAAAATTGTAAAGTGGAGAAAGCGAGAGCGCGCGAATGCACTCAAGCAAACACAAACAGCACAGCACGATGCGTATTTTTTTTTAAATTGACAAAATAAATCAAAAATAAATCAAAAATAAAAATAAGTGGAAAAGGCGAGAGTGCGCGAGCACACAGGAGCAAAGACAAGCAGCGCAGCTTGATGCGTAGTAAAAAAAATAATAAATAGACAACTGGTCGACCTCATTAGAAATAAAAACCCAAAAGATTAGATAGACAAACAAACAAACACATAAATGTGGAGAGAAGGGCAGTGCGCGCAGGAGCAAAGGTAAACAGCAGACAGACCTGAATCCTTATCTTTACAAGGTCGACCTCAGAACTTTGTTCAGTTTGTCTCGGTGACGGATAATGGAAGGAAGGGCAGGCAACTGGTCGACTTCATTTAAATAAACAAATAAAAAATAAGATAAACTCTCAGGAATAGATAAATAATAACAAAAAAATTGTAAAGTGGAGAAAGCGAGAGCGCGCGAATGCACTCAAGCAAACACAAACAGCACAGCACGATGCGTATTTTTTTTTAAATTGACAAAATAAATCAAAAATAAAAATAAAAATAAGTGGAAAAGGCGAGAGTGCGCGAGCACACAGGAGCAAAGACAAGCAGCGCAGCTTGATGCGTAGTAAAAAAAATAATAAATAGACAACTGGTCGACCTCATTAGAAATAAAAACCCAAAAGATTAGATAGACAAACAAACAAACACATAAATGTGGAGAGAAGGGCAGTGCGCGCAGGAGCAAAGGTAAACAGCAGACAGACCTGAATCCTTATCTTTACAAGGTCGACCTCAGAACTTTGTTCAGTTTGTCTCGGTGACGGATAATGGAAGGAAGGGCAGGCAACTGGTCGACTTCATTTAAATAAACAAATAAAAAATAAGATAAACTCTCAGGAATAGATAAATAATAACAAAAAAATTGTAAAGTGGAGAAAGCGAGAGCGCGCGAATGCACTCAAGCAAACACAAACAGCACAGCACGATGCGTATTTTTTTTTAAATTGACAAAATAAATCAAAAATAAATCAAAAATAAAAATAAGTGGAAAAGGCGAGAGTGCGCGAGCACACAGGAGCAAAGACAAGCAGCGCAGCTTGATGCGTAGTAAAAAAAAATAAATAGACAACTGGTCGACCTCATTAGAAATAAAAACCCAAAAGATTAGATAGACAAACAAACAAACACATAAATGTGGAGAGAAGGGCAGTGCGCGCAGGAGCAAAGGTAAACAGCAGACAGACCTGAATCCTTATCTTTACAAGGTCGACCTCAGAACTTTGTTCAGTTTGTCTCGGTGACGGATAATGGAAGGAAGGGCAGGCAACTGGTCGACTTCATTTAAATAAACAAATAAAAAATAAGATAAACTCTCAGGAATAGATAAATAATAACAAAAAAATTGTAAAGTGGAGAAAGCGAGAGCGCGCGAATGCACTCAAGCAAACACAAACAGCACAGCACGATGCGTATTTTTTTTTAAATTGACAAAATAAATCAAAAATAAAAATAAGTGGAAAAGGCGAGAGTGCGCGAGCACACAGGAGCAAAGACAAGCAGCGCAGCTTGATGCGTAGTAAAAAAAATAATAAATAGACAACTGGTCGACCTCATTAGAAATAAAAACCCAAAAGATTAGATAGACAAACAAACAAACACATAAATGTGGAGAGAAGGGCAGTGCGCGCAGGAGCAAAGGTAAACAGCAGACAGACCTGAATCCTTATCTTTACAAGGTCGACCTCAGAACTTTGTTCAGTTTGTCTCGGTGACGGATAATGGAAGGAAGGGCAGGCAACTGGTCGACTTCATTTAAATAAACAAATAAAAAATAAGATAAACTCTCAGGAATAGATAAATAATAACAAAAAAATTGTAAAGTGGAGAAAGCGAGAGCGCGCGAATGCACTCAAGCAAACACAAACAGCACAGCACGATGCGTATTTTTTTTTAAATTGACAAAATAAATCAAAAATAAATCAAAAATAAAAATAAGTGGAAAAGGCGAGAGTGCGCGAGCACACAGGAGCAAAGACAAGCAGCGCAGCTTGATGCGTAGTAAAAAAAATAATAAATAGACAACTGGTCGACCTCATTAGAAATAAAAACCCAAAAGATTAGATAGACAAACAAACAAACACATAAATGTGGAGAGAAGGGCAGTGCGCGCAGGAGCAAAGGTAAACAGCAGACAGACCTGAATCCTTATCTTTACAAGGTCGACCTCAGAACTTTGTTCAGTTTGTCTCGGTGACGGATAATGGAAGGAAGGGCAGGCAACTGGTCGACTTCATTTAAATAAACAAATAAAAAATAAGATAAACTCTCAGGAATAGATAAATAATAACAAAAAAATTGTAAAGTGGAGAAAGCGAGAGCGCGCGAATGCACTCAAGCAAACACAAACAGCACAGCACGATGCGTATTTTTTTTTAAATTGACAAAATAAATCAAAAATAAATCAAAAATAAAAATAAGTGGAAAAGGCGAGAGTGCGCGAGCACACAGGAGCAAAGACAAGCAGCGCAGCTTGATGCGTAGTAAAAAAAATAATAAATAGACAACTGGTCGACCTCATTAGAAATAAAAACCCAAAAGATTAGATAGACAAACAAACAAACACATAAATGTGGAGAGAAGGGCAGTGCGCGCAGGAGCAAAGGTAAACAGCAGACAGACCTGAATCCTTATCTTTACAAGGTCGACCTCAGAACTTTGTTCAGTTTGTCTCGGTGACGGATAATGGAAGGAAGGGCAGGCAACTGGTCGACTTCATTTAAATAAACAAATAAAAAATAAGATAAACTCTCAGGAATAGATAAATAATAACAAAAAAATTGTAAAGTGGAGAAAGCGAGAGCGCGCGAATGCACTCAAGCAAACACAAACAGCACAGCACGATGCGTATTTTTTTTTAAATTGACAAAATAAATCAAAAATAAATCAAAAATAAAAATAAGTGGAAAAGGCGAGAGTGCGCGAGCACACAGGAGCAAAGACAAGCAGCGCAGCTTGATGCGTAGTAAAAAAAATAATAAATAGACAACTGGTCGACCTCATTAGAAATAAAAACCCAAAAGATTAGATAGACAAACAAACAAACACATAAATGTGGAGAGAAGGGCAGTGCGCGCAGGAGCAAAGGTAAACAGCAGACAGACCTGAATCCTTATCTTTACAAGGTCGACCTCAGAACTTTGTTCAGTTTGTCTCGGTGACGGATAATGGAAGGAAGGGCAGGCAACTGGTCGACTTCATTTAAATAAACAAATAAAAAATAAGATAAACTCTCAGGAATAGATAAATAATAACAAAAAAATTGTAAAGTGGAGAAAGCGAGAGCGCGCGAATGCACTCAAGCAAACACAAACAGCACAGCACGATGCGTATTTTTTTTTAAATTGACAAAATAAATCAAAAATAAATCAAAAATAAAAATAAGTGGAAAAGGCGAGAGTGCGCGAGCACACAGGAGCAAAGACAAGCAGCGCAGCTTGATGCGTAGTAAAAAAAATAATAAATAGACAACTGGTCGACCTCATTAGAAATAAAAACCCAAAAGATTAGATAGACAAACAAACAAACACATAAATGTGGAGAGAAGGGCAGTGCGCGCAGGAGCAAAGGTAAACAGCAGACAGACCTGAATCCTTATCTTTACAAGGTCGACCTCAGAACTTTGTTCAGTTTGTCTCGGTGACGGATAATGGAAGGAAGGGCAGGCAACTGGTCGACTTCATTTAAATAAACAAATAAAAAATAAGATAAACTCTCAGGAATAGATAAATAATAACAAAAAAATTGTAAAGTGGAGAAAGCGAGAGCGCGCGAATGCACTCAAGCAAACACAAACAGCACAGCACGATGCGTATTTTTTTTTAAATTGACAAAATAAATCAAAAATAAATCAAAAATAAAAATAAGTGGAAAAGGCGAGAGTGCGCGAGCACACAGGAGCAAAGACAAGCAGCGCAGCTTGATGCGTAGTAAAAAAAATAATAAATAGACAACTGGTCGACCTCATTAGAAATAAAAACCCAAAAGATTAGATAGACAAACAAACAAACACATAAATGTGGAGAGAAGGGCAGTGCGCGCAGGAGCAAAGGTAAACAGCAGACAGACCTGAATCCTTATCTTTACAAGGTCGACCTCAGAACTTTGTTCAGTTTGTCTCGGTGACGGATAATGGAAGGAAGGGCAGGCAACTGGTCGACTTCATTTAAATAAACAAATAAAAAATAAGATAAACTCTCAGGAATAGATAAATAATAACAAAAAAATTGTAAAGTGGAGAAAGCGAGAGCGCGCGAATGCACTCAAGCAAACACAAACAGCACAGCACGATGCGTATTTTTTTTTAAATTGACAAAATAAATCAAAAATAAATCAATAAGTGGAAAAGGCGAGAGTGCGCGAGCACACAGGAGCAAAGACAAGCAGCGCAGCTTGATGCGTAGTAAAAAAAATAATAAATAGACAACTGGTCGACCTCATTAGAAATAAAAACCCAAAAGATTAGATAGACAAACAAACAAACACATAAATGTGGAGAGAAGGGCAGTGCGCGCAGGAGCAAAGGTAAACAGCAGACAGACCTGAATCCTTATCTTTACAAGGTCGACCTCAGAACTTTGTTCAGTTTGTCTCGGTGACGGATAATGGAAGGAAGGGCAGGCAACTGGTCGACTTCATTTAAATAAACAAATAAAAAATAAGATAAACTCTCAGGAATAGATAAATAATAACAAAAAAATTGTAAAGTGGAGAAAGCGAGAGCGCGCGAATGCACTCAAGCAAACACAAACAGCACAGCACGATGCGTATTTTTTTTTAAATTGACAAAATAAATCAAAAATAAATCAAAAATAAAAATAAGTGGAAAAGGCGAGAGTGCGCGAGCACACAGGAGCAAAGACAAGCAGCGCAGCTTGATGCGTAGTAAAAAAAATAATAAATAGACAACTGGTCGACCTCATTAGAAATAAAAACCCAAAAGATTAGATAGACAAACAAACAAACACATAAATGTGGAGAGAAGGGCAGTGCGCGCAGGAGCAAAGGTAAACAGCAGACAGACCTGAATCCTTATCTTTACAAGGTCGACCTCAGAACTTTGTTCAGTTTGTCTCGGTGACGGATAATGGAAGGAAGGGCAGGCAACTGGTCGACTTCATTTAAATAAACAAATAAAAAATAAGATAAACTCTCAGGAATAGATAAATAATAACAAAAAAATTGTAAAGTGGAGAAAGCGAGAGCGCGCGAATGCACTCAAGCAAACACAAACAGCACAGCACGATGCGTATTTTTTTTTAAATTGACAAAATAAATCAAAAATAAATCAAAAATAAAAATAAGTGGAAAAGGCGAGAGTGCGCGAGCACACAGGAGCAAAGACAAGCAGCGCAGCTTGATGCGTAGTAAAAAAAATAATAAATAGACAACTGGTCGACCTCATTAGAAATAAAAACCCAAAAGATTAGATAGACAAACAAACAAACACATAAATGTGGAGAGAAGGGCAGTGCGCGCAGGAGCAAAGGTAAACAGCAGACAGACCTGAATCCTTATCTTTACAAGGTCGACCTCAGAACTTTGTTCAGTTTGTCTCGGTGACGGATAATGGAAGGAAGGGCAGGCAACTGGTCGACTTCATTTAAATAAACAAATAAAAAATAAGATAAACTCTCAGGAATAGATAAATAATAACAAAAAAATTGTAAAGTGGAGAAAGCGAGAGCGCGCGAATGCACTCAAGCAAACACAAACAGCACAGCACGATGCGTATTTTTTTTTAAATTGACAAAATAAATCAAAAATAAATCAAAAATAAAAATAAGTGGAAAAGGCGAGAGTGCGCGAGCACACAGGAGCAAAGACAAGCAGCGCAGCTTGATGCGTAGTAAAAAAAATAATAAATAGACAACTGGTCGACCTCATTAGAAATAAAAACCCAAAAGATTAGATAGACAAACAAACAAACACATAAATGTGGAGAGAAGGGCAGTGCGCGCAGGAGCAAAGGTAAACAGCAGACAGACCTGAATCCTTATCTTTACAAGGTCGACCTCAGAACTTTGTTCAGTTTGTCTCGGTGACGGATAATGGAAGGAAGGGCAGGCAACTGGTCGACTTCATTTAAATAAACAAATAAAAAATAAGATAAACTCTCAGGAATAGATAAATAATAACAAAAAAATTGTAAAGTGGAGAAAGCGAGAGCGCGCGAATGCACTCAAGCAAACACAAACAGCACAGCACGATGCGTATTTTTTTTTAAATTGACAAAATAAATCAAAAATAAATCAAAAATAAAAATAAGTGGAAAAGGCGAGAGTGCGCGAGCACACAGGAGCAAAGACAAGCAGCGCAGCTTGATGCGTAGTAAAAAAAATAATAAATAGACAACTGGTCGACCTCATTAGAAATAAAAACCCAAAAGATTAGATAGACAAACAAACAAACACATAAATGTGGAGAGAAGGGCAGTGCGCGCAGGAGCAAAGGTAAACAGCAGACAGACCTGAATCCTTATCTTTACAAGGTCGACCTCAGAACTTTGTTCAGTTTGTCTCGGTGACGGATAATGGAAGGAAGGGCAGGCAACTGGTCGACTTCATTTAAATAAACAAATAAAAAATAAGATAAACTCTCAGGAATAGATAAATAATAACAAAAAAATTGTAAAGTGGAGAAAGCGAGAGCGCGCGAATGCACTCAAGCAAACACAAACAGCACAGCACGATGCGTATTTTTTTTTAAATTGACAAAATAAATCAAAAATAAATCAAAAATAAAAATAAGTGGAAAAGGCGAGAGTGCGCGAGCACACAGGAGCAAAGACAAGCAGCGCAGCTTGATGCGTAGTAAAAAAAATAATAAATAGACAACTGGTCGACCTCATTAGAAATAAAAACCCAAAAGATTAGATAGACAAACAAACAAACACATAAATGTGGAGAGAAGGGCAGTGCGCGCAGGAGCAAAGGTAAACAGCAGACAGACCTGAATCCTTATCTTTACAAGGTCGACCTCAGAACTTTGTTCAGTTTGTCTCGGTGACGGATAATGGAAGGAAGGGCAGGCAACTGGTCGACTTCATTTAAATAAACAAATAAAAAATAAGATAAACTCTCAGGAATAGATAAATAATAACAAAAAAATTGTAAAGTGGAGAAAGCGAGAGCGCGCGAATGCACTCAAGCAAACACAAACAGCACAGCACGATGCGTATTTTTTTTTAAATTGACAAAATAAATCAAAAATAAATCAAAAATAAAAATAAGTGGAAAAGGCGAGAGTGCGCGAGCACACAGGAGCAAAGACAAGCAGCGCAGCTTGATGCGTAGTAAAAAAAATAATAAATAGACAACTGGTCGACCTCATTAGAAATAAAAACCCAAAAGATTAGATAGACAAACAAACAAACACATAAATGTGGAGAGAAGGGCAGTGCGCGCAGGAGCAAAGGTAAACAGCAGACAGACCTGAATCCTTATCTTTACAAGGTCGACCTCAGAACTTTGTTCAGTTTGTCTCGGTGACGGATAATGGAAGGAAGGGCAGGCAACTGGTCGACTTCATTTAAATAAACAAATAAAAAATAAGATAAACTCTCAGGAATAGATAAATAATAACAAAAAAATTGTAAAGTGGAGAAAGCGAGAGCGCGCGAATGCACTCAAGCAAACACAAACAGCACAGCACGATGCGTATTTTTTTTTAAATTGACAAAATAAATCAAAAATAAATCAAAAATAAAAATAAGTGGAAAAGGCGAGAGTGCGCGAGCACACAGGAGCAAAGACAAGCAGCGCAGCTTGATGCGTAGTAAAAAAAATAATAAATAGACAACTGGTCGACCTCATTAGAAATAAAAACCCAAAAGATTAGATAGACAAACAAACAAACACATAAATGTGGAGAGAAGGGCAGTGCGCGCAGGAGCAAAGGTAAACAGCAGACAGACCTGAATCCTTATCTTTACAAGGTCGACCTCAGAACTTTGTTCAGTTTGTCTCGGTGACGGATAATGGAAGGAAGGGCAGGCAACTGGTCGACTTCATTTAAATAAACAAATAAAAAATAAGATAAACTCTCAGGAATAGATAAATAATAACAAAAAAATTGTAAAGTGGAGAAAGCGAGAGCGCGCGAATGCACTCAAGCAAACACAAACAGCACAGCACGATGCGTATTTTTTTTTAAATTGACAAAATAAATCAAAAATAAAAATAAGTGGAAAAGGCGAGAGTGCGCGAGCACACAGGAGCAAAGACAAGCAGCGCAGCTTGATGCGTAGTAAAAAAAATAATAAATAGACAACTGGTCGACCTCATTAGAAATAAAAACCCAAAAGATTAGATAGACAAACAAACAAACACATAAATGTGGAGAGAAGGGCAGTGCGCGCAGGAGCAAAGGTAAACAGCAGACAGACCTGAATCCTTATCTTTACAAGGTCGACCTCAGAACTTTGTTCAGTTTGTCTCGGTGACGGATAATGGAAGGAAGGGCAGGCAACTGGTCGACTTCATTTAAATAAACAAATAAAAAATAAGATAAACTCTCAGGAATAGATAAATAATAACAAAAAAATTGTAAAGTGGAGAAAGCGAGAGCGCGCGAATGCACTCAAGCAAACACAAACAGCACAGCACGATGCGTATTTTTTTTTAAATTGACAAAATAAATCAAAAATAAATCAAAAATAAAAATAAGTGGAAAAGGCGAGAGTGCGCGAGCACACAGGAGCAAAGACAAGCAGCGCAGCTTGATGCGTAGTAAAAAAAATAATAAATAGACAACTGGTCGACCTCATTAGAAATAAAAACCCAAAAGATTAGATAGACAAACAAACAAACACATAAATGTGGAGAGAAGGGCAGTGCGCGCAGGAGCAAAGGTAAACAGCAGACAGACCTGAATCCTTATCTTTACAAGGTCGACCTCAGAACTTTGTTCAGTTTGTCTCGGTGACGGATAATGGAAGGAAGGGCAGGCAACTGGTCGACTTCATTTAAATAAACAAATAAAAAATAAGATAAACTCTCAGGAATAGATAAATAATAACAAAAAAATTGTAAAGTGGAGAAAGCGAGAGCGCGCGAATGCACTCAAGCAAACACAAACAGCACAGCACGATGCGTATTTTTTTTAAATTGACAAAATAAATCAAAAATAAATCAAAAATAAAAATAAGTGGAAAAGGCGAGAGTGCGCGAGCACACAGGAGCAAAGACAAGCAGCGCAGCTTGATGCGTAGTAAAAAAAATAATAAATAGACAACTGGTCGACCTCATTAGAAATAAAAACCCAAAAGATTAGATAGACAAACAAACAAACACATAAATGTGGAGAGAAGGGCAGTGCGCGCAGGAGCAAAGGTAAACAGCAGACAGACCTGAATCCTTATCTTTACAAGGTCGACCTCAGAACTTTGTTCAGTTTGTCTCGGTGACGGATAATGGAAGGAAGGGCAGGCAACTGGTCGACTTCATTTAAATAAACAAATAAAAAATAAGATAAACTCTCAGGAATAGATAAATAATAACAAAAAAATTGTAAAGTGGAGAAAGCGAGAGCGCGCGAATGCACTCAAGCAAACACAAACAGCACAGCACGATGCGTATTTTTTTTTAAATTGACAAAATAAATAATCAAAAATAAAAATAAGTGGAAAAGGCGAGAGTGCGCGAGCACACAGGAGCAAAGACAAGCAGCGCAGCTTGATGCGTAGTAAAAAAAATAATAAATAGACAACTGGTCGACCTCATTAGAAATAAAAACCCAAAAGATTAGATAGACAAACAAACAAACACATAAATGTGGAGAGAAGGGCAGTGCGCGCAGGAGCAAAGGTAAACAGCAGACAGACCTGAATCCTTATCTTTACAAGGTCGACCTCAGAACTTTGTTCAGTTTGTCTCGGTGACGGATAATGGAAGGAAGGGCAGGCAACTGGTCGACTTCATTTAAATAAACAAATAAAAAATAAGATAAACTCTCAGGAATAGATAAATAATAACAAAAAAATTGTAAAGTGGAGAAAGCGAGAGCGCGCGAATGCACTCAAGCAAACACAAACAGCACAGCACGATGCGTATTTTTTTTAAATTGACAAAATAAATCAAAAATAAATCAAAAATAAAAATAAGTGGAAAAGGCGAGAGTGCGCGAGCACACAGGAGCAAAGACAAGCAGCGCAGCTTGATGCGTAGTAAAAAAAATAATAAATAGACAACTGGTCGACCTCATTAGAAATAAAAACCCAAAAGATTAGATAGACAAACAAACAAACACATAAATGTGGAGAGAAGGGCAGTGCGCGCAGGAGCAAAGGTAAACAGCAGACAGACCTGAATCCTTATCTTTACAAGGTCGACCTCAGAACTTTGTTCAGTTTGTCTCGGTGACGGATAATGGAAGGAAGGGCAGGCAACTGGTCGACTTCATTTAAATAAACAAATAAAAAATAAGATAAACTCTCAGGAATAGATAAATAATAACAAAAAAATTGTAAAGTGGAGAAAGCGAGAGCGCGCGAATGCACTCAAGCAAACACAAACAGCACAGCACGATGCGTATTTTTTTTTAAATTGACAAAATAAATCAAAAATAAATCAAAAATAAAAATAAGTGGAAAAGGCGAGAGTGCGCGAGCACACAGGAGCAAAGACAAGCAGCGCAGCTTGATGCGTAGTAAAAAAAATAATAAATAGACAACTGGTCGACCTCATTAGAAATAAAAACCCAAAAGATTAGATAGACAAACAAACAAACACATAAATGTGGAGAGAAGGGCAGTGCGCGCAGGAGCAAAGGTAAACAGCAGACAGACCTGAATCCTTATCTTTACAAGGTCGACCTCAGAACTTTGTTCAGTTTGTCTCGGTGACGGATAATGGAAGGAAGGGCAGGCAACTGGTCGACTTCATTTAAATAAACAAATAAAAAATAAGATAAACTCTCAGGAATAGATAAATAATAACAAAAAAATTGTAAAGTGGAGAAAGCGAGAGCGCGCGAATGCACTCAAGCAAACACAAACAGCACAGCACGATGCGTATTTTTTTTTAAATTGACAAAATAAATCAAAAATAAATCAAAAATAAAAGTGGAAAAGGCGAGAGTGCGCGAGCACACAGGAGCAAAGACAAGCAGCGCAGCTTGATGCGTAGTAAAAAAAATAATAAATAGACAACTGGTCGACCTCATTAGAAATAAAAACCCAAAAGATTAGATAGACAAACAAACAAACACATAAATGTGGAGAGAAGGGCAGTGCGCGCAGGAGCAAAGGTAAACAGCAGACAGACCTGAATCCTTATCTTTACAAGGTCGACCTCAGAACTTTGTTCAGTTTGTCTCGGTGACGGATAATGGAAGGAAGGGCAGGCAACTGGTCGACTTCATTTAAATAAACAAATAAAAAATAAGATAAACTCTCAGGAATAGATAAATAATAACAAAAAAATTGTAAAGTGGAGAAAGCGAGAGCGCGCGAATGCACTCAAGCAAACACAAACAGCACAGCACGATGCGTATTTTTTTTTAAATTGACAAAATAAATCAAAAATAAATCAAAAATAAAAATAAGTGGAAAAGGCGAGAGTGCGCGAGCACACAGGAGCAAAGACAAGCAGCGCAGCTTGATGCGTAGTAAAAAAAATAATAAATAGACAACTGGTCGACCATATTAGAAATAAAAACCCAAAAGATTAGATAGACAAACAAACAAACACATAAATGTGGAGAGAAGGGCAGTGCGCGCAGGAGCAAAGGTAAACAGCAGACAGACCTGAATCCTTATCTTTACAAGGTCGACCTCAGAACTTTGTTCAGTTTGTCTCGGTGACGGATAATGGAAGGAAGGGCAGGCAACTGGTCGACTTCATTTAAATAAACAAATAAAAAATAAGATAAACTCTCAGGAATAGATAAATAATAACAAAAAAATTGTAAAGTGGAGAAAGCGAGAGCGCGCGAATGCACTCAAGCAAACACAAACAGCACAGCACGATGCGTATTTTTTTTTAAATTGACAAAATAAATCAAAAATAAATCAAAAATAAAAATAAGTGGAAAAGGCGAGAGTGCGCGAGCACACAGGAGCAAAGACAAGCAGCGCAGCTTGATGCGTAGTAAAAAAAATAATAAATAGACAACTGGTCGACCTCATTAGAAATAAAAACCCAAAAGATTAGATAGACAAACAAACAAACACATAAATGTGGAGAGAAGGGCAGTGCGCGCAGGAGCAAAGGTAAACAGCAGACAGACCTGAATCCTTATCTTTACAAGGTCGACCTCAGAACTTTGTTCAGTTTGTCTCGGTGACGGATAATGGAAGGAAGGGCAGGCAACTGGTCGACTTCATTTAAATAAACAAATAAAAAATAAGATAAACTCTCAGGAATAGATAAATAATAACAAAAAAATTGTAAAGTGGAGAAAGCGAGAGCGCGCGAATGCACTCAAGCAAACACAAACAGCACAGCACGATGCGTATTTTTTTTAAATTGACAAAATAAATCAAAAATAAATCAAAAATAAAAATAAGTGGAAAAGGCGAGAGTGCGCGAGCACACAGGAGCAAAGACAAGCAGCGCAGCTTGATGCGTAGTAAAAAAAATAATAAATAGACAACTGGTCGACCTCATTAGAAATAAAACCCGAAAAGATTAGATAGACAAACAAACAAACACATAAATGTGGAGAGAAGGGCAGTGCGCGCAGGAGCAAAGGTAAACAGCAGACAGACCTGAATCCTTATCTTTACAAGGTCGACCTCAGAACTTTGTTCAGTTTGTCTCGGTGACGGATAATGGAAGGAAGGGCAGGCAACTGGTCGACTTCATTTAAATAAACAAATAAAAAATAAGATAAACTCTCAGGAATAGATAAATAATAACAAAAAAATTGTAAAGTGGAGAAAGCGAGAGCGCGCGAATGCACTCAAGCAAACACAAACAGCACAGCACGATGCGTATTTTTTTTTAAATTGACAAAATAAATCAAAAATAAATCAAAAATAAAAATAAGTGGAAAAGGCGAGAGTGCGCGAGCACACAGGAGCAAAGACAAGCAGCGCAGCTTGATGCGTAGTAAAAAAAATAATAAATAGACAACTGGTCGACCTCATTAGAAATAAAAACCCAAAAGATTAGATAGACAAACAAACAAACACATAAATGTGGAGAGAAGGGCAGTGCGCGCAGGAGCAAAGGTAAACAGCAGACAGACCTGAATCCTTATCTTTACAAGGTCGACCTCAGAACTTTGTTCAGTTTGTCTCGGTGACGGATAATGGAAGGAAGGGCAGGCAACTGGTCGACTTCATTTAAATAAACAAATAAAAAATAAGATAAACTCTCAGGAATAGATAAATAATAACAAAAAAATTGTAAAGTGGAGAAAGCGAGAGCGCGCGAATGCACTCAAGCAAACACAAACAGCACAGCACGATGCGTATTTTTTTTTAAATTGACAAAATAAATCAAAAATAAATCAAAAATAAAAATAAGTGGAAAAGGCGAGAGTGCGCGAGCACACAGGAGCAAAGACAAGCAGCGCAGCTTGATGCGTAGTAAAAAAAATAATAAATAGACAACTGGTCGACCTCATTAGAAATAAAAACCCAAAAGATTAGATAGACAAACAAACAAACACATAAATGTGGAGAGAAGGGCAGTGCGCGCAGGAGCAAAGGTAAACAGCAGACAGACCTGAATCCTTATCTTTACAAGGTCGACCTCAGAACTTTGTTCAGTTTGTCTCGGTGACGGATAATGGAAGGAAGGGCAGGCAACTGGTCGACTTCATTTAAATAAACAAATAAAAAATAAGATAAACTCTCAGGAATAGATAAATAATAACAAAAAAATTGTAAAGTGGAGAAAGCGAGAGCGCGCGAATGCACTCAAGCAAACACAAACAGCACAGCACGATGCGTATTTTTTTTTAAATTGACAAAATAAATCAAAAATAAATCAAAAATAAAAATAAGTGGAAAAGGCGAGAGTGCGCGAGCACACAGGAGCAAAGACAAGCAGCGCAGCTTGATGCGTAGTAAAAAAAATAATAAATAGACAACTGGTCGACCTCATTAGAAATAAAAACCCAAAAGATTAGATAGACAAACAAACAAACACATAAATGTGGAGAGAAGGGCAGTGCGCGCAGGAGCAAAGGTAAACAGCAGACAGACCTGAATCCTTATCTTTACAAGGTCGACCTCAGAACTTTGTTCAGTTTGTCTCGGTGACGGATAATGGAAGGAAGGGCAGGCAACTGGTCGACTTCATTTAAATAAACAAATAAAAAATAAGATAAACTCTCAGGAATAGATAAATAATAACAAAAAAATTGTAAAGTGGAGAAAGCGAGAGCGCGCGAATGCACTCAAGCAAACACAAACAGCACAGCACGATGCGTA
Organism: Perognathus longimembris pacificus; assembly: GCF_023159225.1. Taxonomy (NCBI): domain Eukaryota; kingdom Metazoa; phylum Chordata; class Mammalia; order Rodentia; family Heteromyidae; genus Perognathus; species Perognathus longimembris. The sequence goes on from NW_025960215.1 coordinate 23,393, forward strand.
TTTTTTTTTAAATTGACAAAATAAATCAAAAATAAATCAAAAATAAAAATAAGTGGAAAAGGCGAGAGTGCGCGAGCACACAGGAGCAAAGACAAGCAGCGCAGCTTGATGCGTAGTAAAAAAAATAATAAATAGACAACTGGTCGACCTCATTAGAAATAAAAACCCAAAAGATTAGATAGACAAACAAACAAACACATAAATGTGGAGAGAAGGGCAGTGCGCGCAGGAGCAAAGGTAAACAGCAGACAGACCTGAATCCTTATCTTTACAAGGTCGACCTCAGAACTTTGTTCAGTTTGTCTCGGTGACGGATAATGGAAGGAAGGGCAGGCAACTGGTCGACTTCATTTAAATAAACAAATAAAAAATAAGATAAACTCTCAGGAATAGATAAATAATAACAAAAAAATTGTAAAGTGGAGAAAGCGAGAGCGCGCGAATGCACTCAAGCAAACACAAACAGCACAGCACGATGCGTATTTTTTTTTAAATTGACAAAATAAATCAAAAATAAATCAAAAATAAAAATAAGTGGAAAAGGCGAGAGTGCGCGAGCACACAGGAGCAAAGACAAGCAGCGCAGCTTGATGCGTAGTAAAAAAAATAATAAATAGACAACTGGTCGACCTCATTAGAAATAAAAACCCAAAAGATTAGATAGACAAACAAACAAACACATAAATGTGGAGAGAAGGGCAGTGCGCGCAGGAGCAAAGGTAAACAGCAGACAGACCTGAATCCTTATCTTTACAAGGTCGACCTCAGAACTTTGTTCAGTTTGTCTCGGTGACGGATAATGGAAGGAAGGGCAGGCAACTGGTCGACTTCATTTAAATAAACAAATAAAAAATAAGATAAACTCTCAGGAATAGATAAATAATAACAAAAAAATTGTAAAGTGGAGAAAGCGAGAGCGCGCGAATGCACTCAAGCAAACACAAACAGCACAGCACGATGCGTATTTTTTTTAAATTGACAAAATAAATCAAAAATAAATCAAAAATAAAAATAAGTGGAAAAGGCGAGAGTGCGCGAGCACACAGGAGCAAAGACAAGCAGCGCAGCTTGATGCGTAGTAAAAAAAATAATAAATAGACAACTGGTCGACCTCATTAGAAATAAAAACCCAAAAGATTAGATAGACAAACAAACAAACACATAAATGTGGAGAGAAGGGCAGTGCGCGCAGGAGCAAAGGTAAACAGCAGACAGACCTGAATCCTTATCTTTACAAGGTCGACCTCAGAACTTTGTTCAGTTTGTCTCGGTGACGGATAATGGAAGGAAGGGCAGGCAACTGGTCGACTTCATTTAAATAAACAAATAAAAAATAAGATAAACTCTCAGGAATAGATAAATAATAACAAAAAAATTGTAAAGTGGAGAAAGCGAGAGCGCGCGAATGCACTCAAGCAAACACAAACAGCACAGCACGATGCGTATTTTTTTTTAAATTGACAAAATAAATCAAAAATAAATCAAAAATAAAAATAAGTGGAAAAGGCGAGAGTGCGCGAGCACACAGGAGCAAAGACAAGCAGCGCAGCTTGATGCGTAGTAAAAAAAATAATAAATAGACAACTGGTCGACCTCATTAGAAATAAAAACCCAAAAGATTAGATAGACAAACAAACAAACACATAAATGTGGAGAGAAGGGCAGTGCGCGCAGGAGCAAAGGTAAACAGCAGACAGACCTGAATCCTTATCTTTACAAGGTCGACCTCAGAACTTTGTTCAGTTTGTCTCGGTGACGGATAATGGAAGGAAGGGCAGGCAACTGGTCGACTTCATTTAAATAAACAAATAAAAAATAAGATAAACTCTCAGGAATAGATAAATAATAACAAAAAATTGTAAAGTGGAGAAAGCGAGAGCGCGCGAATGCACTCAAGCAAACACAAACAGCACAGCACGATGCGTATTTTTTTTTAAATTGACAAAATAAATCAAAAATAAATCAAAAATAAAAATAAGTGGAAAAGGCGAGAGTGCGCGAGCACACAGGAGCAAAGACAAGCAGCGCAGCTTGATGCGTAGTAAAAAAAATAATAAATAGACAACTGGTCGACCTCATTAGAAATAAAAACCCAAAAGATTAGATAGACAAACAAACAAACACATAAATGTGGAGAGAAGGGCAGTGCGCGCAGGAGCAAAGGTAAACAGCAGACAGACCTGAATCCTTATCTTTACAAGGTCGACCTCAGAACTTTGTTCAGTTTGTCTCGGTGACGGATAATGGAAGGAAGGGCAGGCAACTGGTCGACTTCATTTAAATAAACAAATAAAAAATAAGATAAACTCTCAGGAATAGATAAATAATAACAAAAAATTGTAAAGTGGAGAAAGCGAGAGCGCGCGAATGCACTCAAGCAAACACAAACAGCACAGCACGATGCGTATTTTTTTTAAATTGACAAAATAAATCAAAAATAAATCAAAAATAAAAATAAGTGGAAAAGGCGAGAGTGCGCGAGCACACAGGAGCAAAGACAAGCAGCGCAGCTTGATGCGTAGTAAAAAAAATAATAAATAGACAACTGGTCGACCTCATTAGAAATAAAAACCCAAAAGATTAGATAGACAAACAAACAAACACATAAATGTGGAGAGAAGGGCAGTGCGCGCAGGAGCAAAGGTAAACAGCAGACAGACCTGAATCCTTATCTTTACAAGGTCGACCTCAGAACTTTGTTCAGTTTGTCTCGGTGACGGATAATGGAAGGAAGGGCAGGCAACTGGTCGACTTCATTTAAATAAACAAATAAAAAATAAGATAAACTCTCAGGAATAGATAAATAATAACAAAAAAATTGTAAAGTGGAGAAAGCGAGAGCGCGCGAATGCACTCAAGCAAACACAAACAGCACAGCACGATGCGTATTTTTTTTTAAATTGACAAAATAAATCAAAAATAAATCAAAAATAAAAATAAGTGGAAAAGGCGAGAGTGCGCGAGCACACAGGAGCAAAGACAAGCAGCGCAGCTTGATGCGTAGTAAAAAAAATAATAAATAGACAACTGGTCGACCTCATTAGAAATAAAAACCCAAAAGATTAGATAGACAAACAAACAAACACATAAATGTGGAGAGAAGGGCAGTGCGCGCAGGAGCAAAGGTAAACAGCAGACAGACCTGAATCCTTATCTTTACAAGGTCGACCTCAGAACTTTGTTCAGTTTGTCTCGGTGACGGATAATGGAAGGAAGGGCAGGCAACTGGTCGACTTCATTTAAATAAACAAATAAAAAATAAGATAAACTCTCAGGAATAGATAAATAATAACAAAAAATTGTAAAGTGGAGAAAGCGAGAGCGCGCGAATGCACTCAAGCAAACACAAACAGCACAGCACGATGCGTATTTTTTTTAAATTGACAAAATAAATCAAAAATAAATCAAAAATAAAAATAAGTGGAAAAGGCGAGAGTGCGCGAGCACACAGGAGCAAAGACAAGCAGCGCAGCTTGATGCGTAGTAAAAAAAATAATAAATAGACAACTGGTCGACCTCATTAGAAATAAAAACCCAAAAGATTAGATAGACAAACAAACAAACACATAAATGTGGAGAGAAGGGCAGTGCGCGCAGGAGCAAAGGTAAACAGCAGACAGACCTGAATCCTTATCTTTACAAGGTCGACCTCAGAACTTTGTTCAGTTTGTCTCGGTGACGGATAATGGAAGGAAGGGCAGGCAACTGGTCGACTTCATTTAAATAAACAAATAAAAAATAAGATAAACTCTCAGGAATAGATAAATAATAACAAAAAATTGTAAAGTGGAGAAAGCGAGAGCGCGCGAATGCACTCAAGCAAACACAAACAGCACAGCACGATGCGTATTTTTTTTTAAAATTGACAAAATAAATCAAAAATAAATCAAAAATAAAAATAAGTGGAAAAGGCGAGAGTGCGCGAGCACACAGGAGCAAAGACAAGCAGCGCAGCTTGATGCGTAGTAAAAAAAATAATAAATAGACAACTGGTCGACCTCATTAGAAATAAAAACCCAAAAGATTAGATAGACAAACAAACAAACACATAAATGTGGAGAGAAGGGCAGTGCGCGCAGGAGCAAAGGTAAACAGCAGACAGACCTGAATCCTTATCTTTACAAGGTCGACCTCAGAACTTTGTTCAGTTTGTCTCGGTGACGGATAATGGAAGGAAGGGCAGGCAACTGGTCGACTTCATTTAAATAAACAAATAAAAAATAAGATAAACTCTCAGGAATAGATAAATAATAACAAAAAAATTGTAAAGTGGAGAAAGCGAGAGCGCGCGAATGCACTCAAGCAAACACAAACAGCACAGCACGATGCGTATTTTTTTTTAAATTGACAAAATAAATCAAAAATAAATCAAAAATAAAAATAAGTGGAAAAGGCGAGAGTGCGCGAGCACACAGGAGCAAAGACAAGCAGCGCAGCTTGATGCGTAGTAAAAAAAATAATAAATAGACAACTGGTCGACCTCATTAGAAATAAAAACCCAAAAGATTAGATAGACAAACAAACAAACACATAAATGTGGAGAGAAGGGCAGTGCGCGCAGGAGCAAAGGTAAACAGCAGACAGACCTGAATCCTTATCTTTACAAGGTCGACCTCAGAACTTTGTTCAGTTTGTCTCGGTGACGGATAATGGAAGGAAGGGCAGGCAACTGGTCGACTTCATTTAAATAAACAAATAAAAAATAAGATAAACTCTCAGGAATAGATAAATAATAACAAAAAAATTGTAAAGTGGAGAAAGCGAGAGCGCGCGAATGCACTCAAGCAAACACAAACAGCACAGCACGATGCGTATTTTTTTTTAAATTGACAAAATAAATCAAAAATAAATCAAAAATAAAAATAAGTGGAAAAGGCGAGAGTGCGCGAGCACACAGGAGCAAAGACAAGCAGCGCAGCTTGATGCGTAGTAAAAAAAATAATAAATAGACAACTGGTCGACCTCATTAGAAATAAAAACCCAAAAGATTAGATAGACAAACAAACAAACACATAAATGTGGAGAGAAGGGCAGTGCGCGCAGGAGCAAAGGTAAACAGCAGACAGACCTGAATCCTTATCTTTACAAGGTCGACCTCAGAACTTTGTTCAGTTTGTCTCGGTGACGGATAATGGAAGGAAGGGCAGGCAACTGGTCGACTTCATTTAAATAAACAAATAAAAAATAAGATAAACTCTCAGGAATAGATAAATAATAACAAAAAAATTGTAAAGTGGAGAAAGCGAGAGCGCGCGAATGCACTCAAGCAAACACAAACAGCACAGCACGATGCGTATTTTTTTTTAAATTGACAAAATAAATCAAAAATAAATCAAAAATAAAAATAAGTGGAAAAGGCGAGAGTGCGCGAGCACACAGGAGCAAAGACAAGCAGCGCAGCTTGATGCGTAGTAAAAAAAATAATAAATAGACAACTGGTCGACCTCATTAGAAATAAAAACCCAAAAGATTAGATAGACAAACAAACAAACACATAAATGTGGAGAGAAGGGCAGTGCGCGCAGGAGCAAAGGTAAACAGCAGACAGACCTGAATCCTTATCTTTACAAGGTCGACCTCAGAACTTTGTTCAGTTTGTCTCGGTGACGGATAATGGAAGGAAGGGCAGGCAACTGGTCGACTTCATTTAAATAAACAAATAAAAAATAAGATAAACTCTCAGGAATAGATAAATAATAACAAAAAAATTGTAAAGTGGAGAAAGCGAGAGCGCGCGAATGCACTCAAGCAAACACAAACAGCACAGCACGATGCGTATTTTTTTTTAAATTGACAAAATAAATCAAAAATAAATCAAAAATAAAAATAAGTGGAAAAGGCGAGAGTGCGCGAGCACACAGGAGCAAAGACAAGCAGCGCAGCTTGATGCGTAGTAAAAAAAATAATAAATAGACAACTGGTCGACCTCATTAGAAATAAAAACCCAAAAGATTAGATAGACAAACAAACAAACACATAAATGTGGAGAGAAGGGCAGTGCGCGCAGGAGCAAAGGTAAACAGCAGACAGACCTGAATCCTTATCTTTACAAGGTCGACCTCAGAACTTTGTTCAGTTTGTCTCGGTGACGGATAATGGAAGGAAGGGCAGGCAACTGGTCGACTTCATTTAAATAAACAAATAAAAAATAAGATAAACTCTCAGGAATAGATAAATAATAACAAAAAATTGTAAAGTGGAGAAAGCGAGAGCGCGCGAATGCACTCAAGCAAACACAAACAGCACAGCACGATGCGTATTTTTTTTTAAATTGACAAAATAAATCAAAAATAAATCAAAAATAAAAATAAGTGGAAAAGGCGAGAGTGCGCGAGCACACAGGAGCAAAGACAAGCAGCGCAGCTTGATGCGTAGTAAAAAAAATAATAAATAGACAACTGGTCGACCTCATTAGAAATAAAAACCCAAAAGATTAGATAGACAAACAAACAAACACATAAATGTGGAGAGAAGGGCAGTGCGCGCAGGAGCAAAGGTAAACAGCAGACAGACCTGAATCCTTATCTTTACAAGGTCGACCTCAGAACTTTGTTCAGTTTGTCTCGGTGACGGATAATGGAAGGAAGGGCAGGCAACTGGTCGACTTCATTTAAATAAACAAATAAAAAATAAGATAAACTCTCAGGAATAGATAAATAATAACAAAAAAATTGTAAAGTGGAGAAAGCGAGAGCGCGCGAATGCACTCAAGCAAACACAAACAGCACAGC
>NW_025960216.1:0-27868 GCF_023159225.1 Perognathus longimembris pacificus
GCATCAAGCTGCGCTGCTTGTCTTTGCTCCTGTGTGCTCGCGCACTCTCGCCTTTTCCACTTATTTTTATTTTTGATTTATTTTGTCAGTGTTAAAAAAAAATACGCATCATGCTGTGCTGTTTGTGTTTGCTTGAGTGCATTCGCGCGCTCTCGCTTTCTCCACTTTACAATTTTTTTGTTATTATTTATCTATTCCTGAGAGTTTATCTTATTTTTTATTTTTTTATTTAACTGAAGTCGACCAGTTGCCTGCCCTTCCTTCCATTATCCGTCACCGAGACAAACTGAACAAAGTTCTGAGGTCGACCTTGTAAAGATAAGGATTCAGGTCTGTCTGCTGTATACCTTTGCTCCTGCGCGAACTGCCCTTCTTTCCACATTTATGTGTTTGTTTGTTTGTCTATCTAATCTTTTGGGTTTTTATTTCTAATGAGGTCGACCAGTTGTCTATTTATTATTTTTTTTACTACGCATCAAGCTGCGCTGCTTGTCTTTGCTCCTGTTTGCTCGCGCACTCTCGCTTTTTTCACTTATTTTTATTTTTGATTTATTTTTGATTTATTTTGTCAATTTTAAAAAAAAATACGCATCGTGCTGTGCTGTTTGTGTTTGCTTGAGTGCATTCGCGCACTCTCGCTTTCTCCACTTTGCAATTTTTTTGTTATTATTTATCTATTCCTGAGAGTTTATCTTATTTTATATTTGTTTATTTAAATGAAGTCGACCAGTTGCCTGCCCTTCCTTCCATTATCGGTCACCGAGACAAACTGAACAAAGTTCTGAGGTCGACCTTGTAAAGATAAGGATTCAGGTCTGTCTGCTGTTTACCTTTGCTCCTGCGCGCACTTCCCATCTCCACATTTATGTGTTTGTTTGTTTGTCTATCTAATCTTTTGGGTTTTTATTTCTAATGAGGTCGACCAGTTGTCTATTTATTATTTTTTTACTACGCATCAAGCTGCGCTGCTTGTCTTTGCTCCTGTGTGCTCGCGCACTCTCGCCTTTTCCACTTATTTTTATTTTTGATTTATTTTTGATTTATTTGTCAATTTTAAAAAAAAATACGCATCGCGCTATGCTGTTTGTGTTTGCTTGAGTACATTCGCGCGCTCTCGCTTCTCCACTTTACAATTTTTTTGTTATTATTTATCTATTCCTGAGAGTTTATCTTATTTTTTATTTGTTTATTTAAATGAAGTCGACCAGTTGCCTGCCCTTCCTTCCATTATCCGTCACCGAGACAAACTGAACAAAGATCTGAGGTCGACCTTGTAAAGATAAGGATTCAGGTCTGTCTTCTGTTTACCTTTGCTCCTGCGCCCACTGCCCTTCTCTCCACATTTATGTGTTTGTTTGTTTGTCTATCTAATCTTTTGGGTATTTATTTCTAATGAGGTTGACCAGTTGTCTATTTATTATTTTTTTTACTACGCATCAAGCTGCGCTGCTTGTCTTTGCTCCTGTGTGCTCGCGCACTTCTCGCCTTTTCTACTTATTTTTATTTTTTGATTTATTTTTGATTTATTTTGTCAATTTTAAAAAAATACGCATCATGCTGTGCTGTTTGTGTTTGCTTGAGTGCATTCGCGCGCTCTCGCTTTCTCCACTTTACAAATTTTTGTTATTATTTATCTATTCCTGAGAGTTTATCTTATTTTTATTTGTTTATTTAAATGAAGTCGACCAGTTGCCTGACCTTCCTTCCATTATCCGTCACCGAGACAAACTGAACAAAGTTCTGAGGTCGACCTTGTAAAGATAAGGATTCAGGAGTGTCTGCTGGTTACCTTTGCTCCTGCGCGCCCTGCCCTTCTCTCCACATTTATGTGTTTGTTTGTTTGTCTATCTAATCTTTGGGTTTTTATTTCTAATGAGGTCGACCAGTTGTCTATTTATTATTTTTTTTACTACGCATCAAGCTGCGCTGCTTGTCTTTGCTCCTATGTGCTCGCGCACTCTCGCCTTTTCCACTTATTTTTATTTTTTATTTATTTTTGATTTATTTTGTCAATTTAAAAAAAATACGCATCGTGCTGTGCTGTTTGTGTTTGCTTGAGTGCATTCGCGCCCTCTCGCTTTCTACACTTTACAATTTTTGTTATAATTTATCTATTCCTGAGAGTTTATCTTATTTTTTATTTGTTTATTTAAATGAAGTCGACCAGTTGCCTGCCCTTCCTTCCATTATCCGTCACCGAGACAAACTGAACAATGTTCTGAGGTCGACCTTGTAAAGATAAGGATTCAGGTCTGTCTGCTGTTTACCTTTGCTCCTGCGCGCACTGCCCTTCTCTCCACATTTATGTGTTTGTTTGTTTGTCTATCTAATCTTTTGGGTATTTATTTCTAATGAGGTCGACCAGTTGTCTATTTATATTTTTTTTACTACGCATCAAGCTGCGCTGCTTGTCTTTGCTCCTGTGTGCTCGCGCACTCTCGCCTTTTCTACTTATTTTTATTTTTGATTTATTTTTGATTTATTTTGTCAATTTAAAAAAAAATACGCATCGTGCTGTGCTGTTTGTGTTTGCTGAGTGCATTCGCGCCCTCTCGCTTTCTCCACTTTACAATATTTTTGTTATTATTTATCTATTCCTGAGAGTTTATCTTATTTTTATTTGTTTATTTAATGAAGTCGACCAGTTGCTGCCCTTCCTTCCATTATCGGTCACCGAGACAAACTGAACAAAGTTCTGAGGTCGACCTTGTAAAGATAAGGATTCAGGTCTGTCTGCTGTTTACCTTTGCTCCTGCGCGCACTTCCCATCTCCACATTTATGTGTTTGTTTGTTTGTCTATCTAATCTTTTGGGTTTTTATTTCTAATGAGGTCGACCAGTTGTCTATTTATTATTTTTTTTACTACGCATCAAGCTCGCGTGCTTGTCTTTGCTCCTGTGTGCTCGCGCACTCTCGCCTTTTCCACTTATTTTTATTTTTGATTTATTTTTGATTTATTTTGTCAATTTTAAAAAAAAATACGCATCGCGCTATGCTGTTTGTGTTTGCTTGAGTACATTCGCGCGCTCTCGCTTTCTCCACTTTACAATTTTTTGTTATTATTTATCTATTCCTGAGAGTTTATCTTATTTTTTATTTGTTTACTTAAATGAAGTCGACCAGTTGCCTGCCCTTCCTTCCATTATCCGTCACCGAGACAAACTGAACAAAGATCTGAGGTCGACCTTGTAAAGATAAGGATTCAGGTCTGTCTTCTGTTTACCTTTGCTCCTGCGCCCACTGCCCTTCTCTCCACATTTATGTGTTTGTTTGTTTGTCTATCTAATCTTTTGGGTATTTATTTCTAATGAGGTTGACCAGTTGTCTATTTATTATTTTTTTTACTACGCATCAAGCTGCGCTGCTTGTCTTTGCTCCTGTGTGCTCGCGCACTCTCGCCTTTTCTACTTATTTTATTTTTGATTTATTTTTGATTTATTTTGTCAATTTAAAAAAAATACGCATCATGCTGTGCTGTTTGTGTTTGCTTGAGTGCATTCGCGCGCTCTCGCTTTCTCCACTTTACAATTTTTTGTTATTATTTATCTATTCCTGAGAGTTTATCTTATTTTTTATTTGTTTATTTAAATGAAGTCGACCAGTTGCCTGCCCTTCCTTCCATTATCCGTCACCGAGACAAACTGAACAATGTTCTGAGGTCGACCTTGTAAAGATAAGGATTCAGGTCTGTCTGCTGTTTACCTTTGCTCCTGCGCGCACTGCCCTTCTCTCACATTTATGTGTTTGTTTGTTTGTCTATCTAATCTTTTGGGTATTTATTTCTAATGAGGTCGACCAGTTGTCTATTTATTATTTTTTTTACTACGCATCAAGCTGCGCTGCTTGTCTTTGCTCCTGTGTGCTCGCGCACTCTCGCCTTTTCTACTTATTTTTATTTTTGATTTATTTTTGATTTATTTTGTCAATTTTAAAAAAAATACGCATCGTGCTGTGCTGTTTGTGTTTGCTTGAGTGCATTCGCGCGCTCTCGCTTTCTCCACTTTACAATATTTTTGTTATTATTTATCTATTCCTGAGAGTTTATCTTATTTTTTATTTGTTTATTTAAATGAAGTCGACCAGTTGCCTGCCCTTCCTTCCATTATCCGTCACCGAGACAAACTGAACAAAGTTCTGAGGTCGACCTTGTAAAGATAAGGATTCAGGTCTGTCTGCTGTTTACCTTTGCTCCTGCGCGCACTCCCTTCTCCACATTTATGTGTTTGTTTGTTTGTCTATCTAATCTTTTGGGTTTTTATTTCTAATGAGGTCGACCAGTTGTCTATTTATTATTTTTTTTACTACGCATCAAGCTGCGCTGCTTGTCTTTGCTCCTGTGTGCTCGCGCACTCTCGCCTTTTCCACTTATTTTTATTTTTGATTTATTTTTGATTTATTTTGTCAATTTTAAAAAAAATACGCATCGTGCTGTGCTGTTTGTGTTTGCTTGAGTACATTCGCGCGCTCTCGCTTTCTCCACTTTACAATTTTTTTGTTATTATTTATCTATTCCTGAGAGTTTATCTTATTTTTTATTTGTTTATTTAAATGAAGTCGACCAGTTGCCTGCCCTTCCTTCCATTATCCGTCACCGAGACAAACTGAACAAAGATCTGAGGTCGACCTTGTAAAGATAAGGATTCAGGTCTGTCTGCTGTTTACCTTTGCTCCTGCGCCCACTGCCCTTCTCTCCACATTTATGTGTTTGTTTGTTTGTCTATCTAATCTTTTGGGTATTTATTTCTAATGAGGTCGACCAGTTGTCTATTTATTATTTTTTTTACTACGCATCAAGCTGCGCTGCTTGTCTTTGCTCCTGTGTGCTCGCGCACTCTCGCCTTTTCCACTTATTTTTATTTTTGATTTATTTTTGATTTATTTTGTCAATTTTAAAAAAAAATACGCATCATGCTGTGCTGTTTGTGTTTGCTTGAGTGCATTCGCGCGCTCTCGCTTTCTCCACTTTACAATATTTTTGTTATTATTTATCTATTCCTGAGAGTTTATCTTATTTTTTATTTGTTTATTTAAATGAAGTCGACCAGTTGCCTGCCCTTCCTTCCATTATCCGTCACCGAGACAAACTGAACAAAGTTCTGAGGTCGACCTTGTAAAGATAAGGATTCAGGTCTGTCTGCTGTTTACCTTTGCTCCTGCGCGCACTGCCTTCTCTCCACATTTATGTGTTTGTTTGTTTGTCTATCTAATCTTTTGGGTTTTTATTTCTAATGAGGTCGACCAGTTGTCTATTTATTATTTTTTTTACTACGCATCAAGCTGCGCTGCTTGTCTTTGCTCCTGTGTGCTCGCGCACTCTCGCCTTTTCCACTTATTTTTATTTTTATTTATTTTTGATTTATTTTGTCAATTTAAAAAAAATACGCATCGTGCTGTGCTGTTTGTGTTTGCTTGAGTGCATTCGCGCGCTCTCGCTTTCTCCACTTTACAATTTTTGTTATTATTTATCTATTCCTGAGAGTTTATCTTATTTTTTATTTGTTTATTTAAATGAAGTCGACCAGTTGCCTGCCCTTCCTTCCATTATCCGTCACCGAGACAAACTGAACAAAGTTCTGAGGTCGACCTTGTAAAGATAAGGATTCAGGTCTGTCTGCTGTTTACCTTTGCTCCTGCGCGCACTGCCCTTCTCCACATTTATGTGTTTGTTTGTTTGTCTATCTAATCTTTTGGGTTTTTATTTCTAATGAGGTCGACCAGTTGTCTATTTATTATTTTTTTTACTACGCATCAAGCTGCGCTGCTTGTCTTTGCTCCTGTGTGCTCGCGCACTCTCGCCTTTTCCACTTATTTTTATTTTTGATTTATTTTTGATTTATTTTGTCAATTTTAAAAAAATACGCATCGTGCTGTGCTGTTTGTGTTTGCTTGAGTGCATTCGCGCGCTCTCGCTTTCTCCACTTTACAATTTTTTTGTTATTATTTATCTATTCCTGAGAGTTTATCTTATTTTTTATTTGTTTATTTAAATGAAGTCGACCAGTTGCCTGCCTTCCTTCCATTATCCGTCACCGAGACAAACTGAACAAAGTTCTGAGGTCGACCTTGTAAAGATAAGGATTCAGGTCTGTCTGCTGTTTACCTTTGCTCCTGCGCGCCTGCCCTTCTCTCCACATTTATGTGTTTGTTTGTTTGTCTATCTAATCTTTTGGGTTTTTATTTCTAATGAGGTCGACCAGTTGTCTATTTATTATTTTTTTTACTACGCATCAAGCTGCGCTGCTTGTCTTTGCTCCTGTGTGCTCGCGCACTCTCGCCTTTTCCACTTATTTTTATTTTTGATTTATTTTTGATTTATTTTGTCAATTTAAAAAAAAATACGCATCGTGCTGTGCTGTTTGTGTTTGCTTGAGTGCATTCGCGCGCTCTCGCTTTCTCCACTTTACAATTTTTGTTATTATTTATCTATTCCTGAGAGTTTATCTTATTTTTTTTTTGTTTATTTAAATGAAGTCGACCAGTTGCCTGCCCTTCCTTCCATTATCCGTCACCGAGACAAACTGAACAAAGTTCTGAGTCGACCTTGTAAAGATAAGGATTCAGGTCTGTCTGCTGTTTACCTTTGCTCCTGCGCGCACTGCCCTTCTCTCCACATTTATGTGTTTGTTTGTTTGTCTATCTAATCTTTTGGGTTTTTATTTCTAATGAGGTCGACCAGTTGTCTATTTATTATTTTTTTTACTACGCATCAAGCTGCGCTGCTTGTCTTTGCTCCTGTGTGCTCGCGCACTCTCGCCTTTTCCACTTATTTTTATTTTTGATTTATTTTTGATTTATTTTGTCAATTTTAAAAAAAATACGCATCGTGCTGTGCTGTTTGTGTTTGCTTGAGTGCATTCGCGCGCTCTCGCTTTCTCCACTTTACAATTTTTGTTATTATTTATCTATTCCTGAGAGTTTATCTTATTTTTTATTTGTTTATTTAAATGAAGTCGACCAGTTGCCTGCCCTTCCTTCCATTATCCGTCACCGAGACAAACTGAACAAAGTTCTGAGGTCGACCTTGTAAAGATAAGGATTCAGGTCTGTCTGCTGTTTACCTTTGCTCCTGCGCCCTGCCCTTCTCTCCACATTTATGTGTTTGTTTGTTTGTCTATCTAATCTTTTGGGTTTTTATTTCTAATGAGGTCGACCAGTTGTCTATTTATTATTTTTTTTACTACGCATCAAGCTGCGCTGCTTGTCTTTGCTCCTGTGTGCTCGCGCACTCTCGCCTTTTCCACTTATTTTTATTTTTGATTTATTTTTGATTTATTTTGTCAATTTAAAAAAATATACGCATCGTGCTGTGCTGTTTGTGTTTGCTTGAGTGCATTCGCGCGCTCTCGCTTTCTCCACTTTACAATATTTTTGTTATTATTTATCTATTCCTGAGAGTTTATCTTATTTTTTATTTGTTTATTTAAATGAAGTCGACCAGTTGCCTGCCCTTCCTTCCATTATCCGTCACCGAGACAAACTGAACAAAGTTCTGAGGTCGACCTTGTAAATAAGGATTCAGGTCTGTCTGCTGTTTACCTTTGCTCCTGCGCGCACTGCCCTTCTCTCCACATTTATGTGTTTGTTTGTTTGTCTATCTAATCTTTTGGGTTTTTATTTCTAATGAGGTCGACCAGTTGTCTATTTATTATTTTTTTTTACTACGCATCAAGCTGCGCTGCTTGTCTTTGCTCCTGTGTGCTCGCGCACTCTCGCCTTTTCCACTTATTTTTATTTTTGATTTATTTTTGATTTATTTTGTCAATTTAAAAAAAATACGCATCGTGCTGTGCTGTTTGTGTTTGCTTGAGTGCATTCGCGCGCTCTCGCTTTCTCCACTTTACAATTTTTGTTATTATTTATCTATTCCTGAGAGTTTATCTTATTTTTTATTTGTTTATTTAAATGAAGTCGACCAGTTGCCTGCCCTTCCTTCCATTATCCGTCACCGAGACAAACTGAACAAAGTTCTGAGGTCGACCTTGTAAAGATAAGGATTCAGGTCTGTCTGCTGTTTACATTTGCTCCTGCGCGCACTGCCCTTCTCTCCACATTTATGTGTTTGTTTGTTTGTCTATCTAATCTTTTGGGTTTTTATTTCTAATGAGGTCGACCAGTTGTCTATTTATTATTTTTTTTACTACGCATCAAGCTGCGCTGCTTGTCTTTGCTCCTGTGTGCTCGCGCACTCTCGCCTTTTCCACTTATTTTTATTTTTGATTTATTTTTGATTTATTTTGTCAATTTTAAAAAAAATACGCATCGTGCTGTGCTGTTTGTGTTTGCTTGAGTGCATTCGCGCGCTCTCGCTTTCTCCACTTTACAATTTTTTTGTTATTATTTATCTATTCCTGAGAGTTTATCTTATTTTTTATTTGTTTATTTAAATGAAGTCGACCAGTTGCCTGCCCTTCCTTCCATTATCCGTCACCGAGACAAACTGAACAAAGTTCTGAGGTCGACCTTGTAAAGATAAGGATTCAGGTCTGTCTGCTGTTTACCTTTGCTCCTGCGCGCACTGCCCTTCTCTCCACATTTATGTGTTTGTTTGTTTGTCTATCTAATCTTTTGGGTTTTTATTTCTAATGAGGTCGACCAGTTGTCTATTTATTATTTTTTTTACTACGCATCAAGCTGCGCTGCTTGTCTTTGCTCCTGTGTGCTCGCGCACTCTCGCCTTTTCCACTTATTTTTATTTTTGATTTATTTTTGATTTATTTTGTCAATTTTAAAAAAAATACGCATCGTGCTGTGCTGTTTGTGTTTGCTTGAGTGCATTCGCGCGCTCTCGCTTTCTCCACTTTACAATTTTTTTGTTATTATTTATCTATTCCTGAGAGTTTATCTTATTTTTTATTTGTTTATTTAAATGAAGTCGACCAGTTGCCTGCCCTTCCTTCCATTATCCGTCACCGAGACAAACTGAACAAAGTTCTGAGGTCGACCTTGTAAAGATAAGGATTCAGGTCTGTCTGCTGTTTACCTTTGCTCCTGCGCGCACTGCCCTTCTCTCCACATTTATGTGTTTGTTTGTTTGTCTATCTAATCTTTTGGGTTTTTATTTCTAATGAGGTCGACCAGTTGTCTATTTATTATTTTTTTTACTACGCATCAAGCTGCGCTGCTTGTCTTTGCTCCTGTGTGCTCGCGCACTCTCGCCTTTTCCACTTATTTTTTTTATTTTTGATTTATTTTGTCAATTTTAAAAAAAATACGCATCGTGCTGTGCTGTTTGTGTTTGCTTGAGTGCATTCGCGCGCTCTCGCTTTCTCCACTTTACAATTTTTTTGTTATTATTTATCTATTCCTGAGAGTTTATCTTATTTTTTATTTGTTTATTTAAATGAAGTCGACCAGTTGCCTGCCCTTCCTTCCATTATCCGTCACCGAGACAAACTGAACAAAGTTCTGAGGTCGACCTTGTAAATATAAGGATTCAGGTCTGTCTGCTGTTTACCTTTGCTCCTGCGCGCACTGCCCTTCTCTCCACATTTATGTGTTTGTTTGTTTGTCTATCTAATCTTCTGGGTTTTTATTTCTAATGAGGTCGACCAGTTGTCTATTTATTATTTTTTTTACTACGCATCAAGCTGCGCTGCTTGTCTTTGCTCCTGTGTGCTCGCGCACTCTCGCCTTTTCCACTTATTTTTATTTTTGATTTATTTTTGATTTATTTTGTCAATTTTAAAAAAAAATACGCATCGTGCTGTGCTGTTTGTGTTTGCTTGAGTGCATTCGCGCGCTCTCGCTTTCTCCACTTTACAATTTTTTTGTTATTATTTATCTATTCCTGAGAGTTTATCTTATTTTTTATTTGTTTATTTAAATGAAGTCGACCAGTTGCCTGCCCTTCCTTCCATTATCCGTCACCGAGACAAACTGAACAAAGTTCTGAGGTCGACCTTGTAAAGATAAGGATTCAGGTCTGTCTGCTGTTTACCTTTGCTCCTGCGCGCACTGCCCTTCTTCCACATTTATGTGTTTGTTTGTTTGTCTATCTAATCTTTTGGGTTTTTATTTCTAATGAGGTCGACCAGTTGTCTATTTATTATTTTTTTTACTACGCATCAAGCTGCGCTGCTTGTCTTTGCTCCTGTGTGCTCGCGCACTCTCGCCTTTTCCACTTATTTTTATTTTTGATTTATTTTTGATTTATTTTGTCAATTTTAAAAAAAATACGCATCATGCTGTGCTGTTTGTGTTTGCTTGAGTGCATTCGCGCGCTCTCGCTTTCTCCACTTTACAATTTTTTTGTTATTATTTATCTATTCCTGAGAGTTTATCTTATTTTTTATTTGTTTATTTAAATGAAGTCGACCAGTTGCCTGCCCTTCCTTCCATTATCCGTCACCGAGACAAACTGAACAAAGTTCTGAGGTCGACCTTGTAAAGATAAGGATTCAGGTCTGTCTGCTGTTTACCTTTGCTCCTGCGCGCCACTGCCCTTCTCTCCACATTTATGTGTTTGTTTGTTTGTCTATCTAATCTTTTGGGTTTTATTTCTAATGAGGTCGACCAGTTGTCTATTTATTATTTTTTTTACTACGCATCAAGCTGCGCTGCTTGTCTTTGCTCCTGTGTGCTCGCGCACTCTCGCCTTTTCCACTTATTTTTATTTTTGATTTATTTTTGATTTATTTTGTCAATTTAAAAAAATATACGCATCGTGCTGTGCTGTTTGTGTTTGCTTGAGTGCATTCGCGCGCTCTCGCTTTCTCCACTTTACAATATTTTTGTTATTATTTATCTATTCCTGAGAGTTTATCTTATTTTTTATTTGTTTATTTAAATGAAGTCGACCAGTTGCCTGCCCTTCCTTCCATTATCCGTCACCGAGACAAACTGAACAAAGTTCTGAGGTCGACCTTGTAAAGATAAGGATTCAGGTCTGTCTGCTGTTTACCTTTGCTCCTGCGCGCACTGCCACTTCTCCACATTTATGTGTTTGTTTGTTTGTCTATCTAATCTTTTGGGTTTTTATTTCTAATGAGGTCGACCAGTTGTCTATTTATTATTTTTTTTACTACACATCAAGCTGCGCTGCTTGTCTTTGCTCCTGTGTGCTCGCGCACTCTCGCCTTTTCCACTTATTTTTATTTTTGATTTATTTTTGATTTATTTTGTCAATTTAAAAAAAATACGCATCGTGCTGTGCTGTTTGTGTTTGCTTGAGTGCATTCGCGCGCTCTCGCTTTCTCCACTTTACAATTTTTTTGTTATTATTTATCTATTCCTGAGAGTTTATCTTATTTTTTATTTGTTTATTTAAATGAAGTCGACCAGTTGCCTGCCCTTCCTTCCATTATCCGTCACCGAGACAAACTGAACAAAGTTCTGAGGTCGACCTTGTAAAGATAAAGGATTCAGGTCTGTCTGCTGTTTACCTTTGCTCCTGCGCTCACTGCCCTTCTCTCCACATTTATGTGTTTGTTTGTTTGTCTATCTAATCTTTTGGGTTTTTATTTCTAATGAGGTCGACCAGTTGTCTATTTATTATTTTTTTTACTACGCATCAAGCTGCGCTGCTTGTCTTTGCTCCTGTGTGCTCGCGCACTCTCGCCTTTTCCACTTATTTTTATTTTTGATTTATTTTTGATTTATTTTGTCAATTTTAAAAAAAAATACGCATCGTGCTGTGCTGTTTGTGTTTGCTTGAGTGCATTCGCGCGCTCTCGCTTTCTCCACTTTGCAATTTTTTTGTTATTATTTATCTATTCCTGAGAGTTTATCTTATTTTTTATTTGTTTATTTAAATGAAGTCGACCAGTTGCCTGCCCTTCCTTCCATTATCCGTCACCGAGACAAACTGAACAAAGTTCTGAGGTCGACCTTGTAAAGATAAGGATTCAGGTCTGTCTGCTGTTTACCTTTGCTCCTGCGCGCACTTCTCTCCACATTTATGTGTTTGTTTGTTTGTCTATCTAATCTTTCTGGGTTTTTATTTCTAATGAGGTCGACCAGTTGTCTATTTATTATTTTTTTTACTACGCATCAAGCTGCGCTGCTTGTCTTTGCTCCTGTGTGCTCGCGCACTCTCGCCTTTTCCACTTATTTTTATTTTTGATTTATTTTTGATTTATTTTGTCAATTTTAAAAAAAAATACGCATCATGCTGTGCTGTTTGTGTTTGCTTGAGTGCATTCGCGCGCTCTCGCTTTCTCCACTTTACAATTTTTTTGTTATTATTTATCTATTCCTGAGAGTTTATCTTATTTTTTATTTTTTTATTTAAATGAAGTCGACCAGTTGCCTGCCCTTCCTTCCATGATCCGTCACCGAGACAAACTGAACAAAGTTCTGAGGTCGACCTTGTAAAGATAAGGATTCAGGTCTGTCTGCTGTTTACCTTTGCTCCTGCGCGCACTGCCCTCTCCACATTTATGTGTTTGTTTGTTTGTCTATCTAATCTTTTGGGTTTTTATTTCTAATGAGGTCGACCAGTTGTCTATTTATTATTTTTTTTACTACGCATCAAGCTGCGCTGCTTGTCTTTGCTCCTGTGTGCTCGCGCACTCTCGCCTTTTCCACTTATTTTTATTTTTGATTTATTTTGTCAATTTTAAAAAAAATACGCATCGTGCTGTGCTGTTTGTGTTTGCTTGAGTGCATTCGCGCGCTCTCGCTTTCTCCACTTTACAATTTTTTTGTTATTATTTATCTATTCCTGAGAGTTTATCTTATTTTTTATTTGTTTATTTAAATGAAGTCGACCAGTTGCCTGCCCTTCCTTCCATTATCCGTCACCGAGACAAACTGAACAAAGTTTGAGGTCGACCTTGTAAAGATAAGGATTCAGGTCTGTCTGCTGTTTACCTTTGCTCCTGCGCGCACTGCCCTTCTCTCCACATTTATGTGTTTGTTTGTTTGTCTATCTAATCTTTTGGGTTTTTATTTCTAATGAGGTCGACCAGTTGTCTATTTATTATTTTTTTTACTACGCATCAAGCTGCGCTGCTTGTCTTTGCTCCTGTGTGCTCGCGCACTCTCGCCTTTTCCACTTATTTTTGTTTTTGATTTATTTTTGATTTATTTTGTCAATTTTAAAAAAATACGCATCGTGCTGTGCTGTTTGTGTTTGCTTGAGTGCATTCGCGCGCTCTCGCTTTCTCCACTTTACAATTTTTTTGTTATTATTTATCTATTCCTGAGAGTTTATCTTATTTTTTATTTGTTTATTTAAATGAAGTCGACCAGTTGCCTGCCCTTCCTTCCATTATCCGTCACCGAGACAAACTGAACAAAGTTCTGAGGTCGACCTTGTAAAGATAAGGATTCAGGTCTGTCTGCTGTTTACCTTTGCTCCTGCGCGCACTGCCCTTCTCTCCACATTTATGTGTTTGTTTGTTTGTCTATCTAATCTTTTGGGTTTTTATTTCTAATG
Organism: Perognathus longimembris pacificus; assembly: GCF_023159225.1. Lineage (NCBI taxonomy): Eukaryota > Metazoa > Chordata > Mammalia > Rodentia > Heteromyidae > Perognathus > Perognathus longimembris. Next base: position 13,380 of record NW_025960216.1, read on the forward strand.
AGGTCGACCAGTTGTCTATTTATTATTTTTTTTACTACGCATCAAGCTGCGCTGCTTGTCTTTGCTCCTGTGTGCTCGCGCACTCTCGCCTTTTCCACTTATTTTTATTTTTGATTTATTTTTGATTTATTTTGTCAATTTAAAAAAAAATACGCATCGTGCTGTGCTGTTTGTGTTTGCTTGAGTGCATTCGCGCGCTCTCGCTTTCTCCACTTTACAATTTTTTTGTTATTATTTATCTATTCCTGAGAGTTTATCTTATTTTTTATTTGTTTATTTAAATGAAGTCGACCAGTTGCCTGCCCTTCCTTCCATTATCCGTCACCGAGACAAACTGAACAAAGTTCTGAGGTCGACCTTGTAAAGATAAGGATTCAGGTCTGTCTGCTGTTACCTTTGCTCCTGCGCGCACTGCCCTTCTCTCCACATTTATGTGTTTGTTTGTTTGTCTATCTAATCTTTTGGGTTTTTATTTCTAATGAGGTCGACCAGTTGTCTATTTATTATTTTTTTTACTACGCATCAAGCTGCGCTGCTTGTCTTTGCTCCTGTGTGCTCGCGCACTCTCGCCTTTTCCACTTATTTTTATTTTTGATTTATTTTTGATTTATTTTGTCAATTTTAAAAAAAATACGCATCGTGCTGTGCTGTTTGTGTTTGCTTGAGTGCATTCGCGCGCTCTCGCTTTCTCCACTTTACAATTTTTTTGTTATTATTTATCTATTCCTGAGAGTTTATCTTATTTTTTATTTGTTTATTTAAATGAAGTCGACCAGTTGCCTGCCCTTCCTTCCATTATCCGTCACCGAGACAAACTGAACAAAGTTCTGAGGTCGACCTTGTAAAGATAAGGATTCAGGTCTGTCTGCTGTTTACCTTTGCTCCTGCGCGCACTGCCCTTCTCTCCACATTTATGTGTTTGTTTGTTTGTCTATCTAATCTTTTGGGTTTTATTTCTAATGAGGTCGACCAGTTGTCTATTTATTATTTTTTTTACTACGCATCAAGCTGCGCTGCTTGTCTTTGCTCCTGTGTGCTCGCGCACTCTCGCCTTTTCCACTTATTTTTATTTTTGATTTATTTTTGATTTATTTTGTCAATTTTAAAAAAAATACGCATCGTGCTGTGCTGTTTGTGTTTGCTTGAGTGCATTCGCGCGCTCTCGCTTTCTCCACTTTACAATTTTTTTGTTATTATTTATCTATTCCTGAGAGTTTATCTTATTTTTTATTTGTTTATTTAAATGAAGTCGACCAGTTGCCTGCCCTTCCTTCCATTATCCGTCACCGAGACAAACTGAACAAAGTTCTGAGGTCGACCTTGTAAAGATAAGGATTCAGGTCTGTCTGCTGTTTACCTTTGCTCCTGCGCGCACTGCCCTTCTCTCCACATTTATGTGTTTGTTTGTTTGTCTATCTAATCTTTTGGGTTTTTATTTCTAATGAGGTCGACCAGTTGTCTATTTATTATTTTTTTTACTACGCATCAAGCTGCGCTGCTTGTCTTTGCTCCTGTGTGCTCGCGCACTCTCGCCTTTTCCACTTATTTTTATTTTTGATTTATTTTTGATTTATTTTGTCAATTTTAAAAAAATACGCATCGTGCTGTGCTGTTTGTGTTTGCTTGAGTGCATTCGCGCGCTCTCGCTTTCTCCACTTTACAATTTTTTTGTTATTATTTATCTATTCCTGAGAGTTTATCTTATTTTTTATTTGTTTATTTAAATGAAGTCGACCAGTTGCCTGCCCTTCCTTCCATTATCCGTCACCGAGACAAACTGAACAAAGTTCTGAGGTCGACCTTGTAAAGATAAGGATTCAGGTCTGTCTGCTGTTTACCTTTGCTCCTGCGCGCACTGCCCTTCTCTCCACATTTATGTGTTTGTTTGTTTGTCTATCTAATCTTTTGGGTTTTTATTTCTAATGAGGTCGACCAGTTGTCTATTTATTATTTTTTTTACTACGCATCAAGCTGCGCTGCTTGTCTTTGCTCCTGTGTGCTCGCGCACTCTCGCCTTTTCCACTTATTTTTATTTTTGATTTATTTTTGATTTATTTTGTCAATTTTAAAAAAAAATACGCATCGTGCTGTGCTGTTTGTGTTTGCTTGAGTGCATTCGCGCGCTCTCGCTTTCTCCACTTTGCAATTTTTTTGTTATTATTTATCTATTCCTGAGAGTTTATCTTATTTTTTATTTGTTTATTTAAATGAAGTCGACCAGTTGCCTGCCCTTCCTTCCATTATCCGTCACCGAGACAAACTGAACAAAGTTCTGAGGTCGACCTTGTAAAGATAAGGATTCAGGTCTGTCTGCTGTTTACCTTTGCTCCTGCGCGCACTGCCCTTCTCTCCACATTTATGTGTTTGTTTGTTTGTCTATCTAATCTTTTGGGTTTTTATTTCTAATGAGGTCGACCAGTTGTCTATTTATTATTTTTTTTACTACGCATCAAGCTGCGCTGCTTGTCTTTGCTCCTGTGTGCTCGCGCACTCTCGCCTTTTCCACTTATTTTTATTTTTGATTTATTTTTGATTTATTTTGTCAATTTAAAAAAAAATACGCATCGTGCTGTGCTGTTTGTGTTTGCTTGAGTGCATTCGCGCGCTCTCGCTTTCTCCACTTTACAATTTTTTTGTTATTATTTATCTATTCCTGAGAGTTTATCTTATTTTTTATTTGTTTATTTAAATGAAGTCGACCAGTTGCCTGCCCTTCCTTCCATTATCCGTCACCGAGACAAACTGAACAAAGTTCTGAGGTCGACCTTGTAAAGATAAGGATTCAGGTCTGTCTGCTGTTTACCTTTGCTCCTGCGCGCACTGCCCTTCTCTCCACATTTATGTGTTTGTTTGTTTGTCTATCTAATCTTTTGGGTTTTTATTTCTAATGAGGTCGACCAGTTGTCTATTTATTATTTTTTTACTACGCATCAAGCTGCGCTGCTTGTCTTTGCTCCTGTGTGCTCGCGCACTCTCGCCTTTTCCACTTATTTTTATTTTTGATTTATTTTTGATTTATTTTGTCAATTTTAAAAAAAATACGCATCGTGCTGTGCTGTTTGTGTTTGCTTGAGTGCATTCGCGCGCTCTCGCTTTCTCCACTTTACAATTTTTGTTATTATTTATCTATTCCTGAGAGTTTATCTTATTTTTTATTTGTTTATTTAAATGAAGTCGACCAGTTGCCTGCCCTTCCTTCCATTATCCGTCACCGAGACAAACTGAACAAAGTTCTGAGGTCGACCTTGTAAAGATAAGGATTCAGGTCTGTCTGCTGTTTACCTTTGCTCCTGCGCGCACTGCCCTTCTCTCCACATTTATGTGTTTGTTTGTTTGTCTATCTAATCTTTTGGGTTTTTATTTCTAATGAGGTCGACCAGTTGTCTATTTATTATTTTTTTTACTACGCATCAAGCTGCGCTGCTTGTCTTTGCTCCTGTGTGCTCGCGCACTCTCGCCTTTTCCACTTATTTTTATTTTTGATTTATTTTTGATTTATTTTGTCAATTTTAAAAAAAATACGCATCGTGCTGTGCTGTTTGTGTTTGCTTGAGTGCATTCGCGCGCTCTCGCTTTCTCCACTTTACAATTTTTTTGTTATTATTTATCTATTCCTGAGAGTTTATCTTATTTTTTATTTGTTTATTTAAATGAAGTCGACCAGTTGCCTGCCCTTCCTTCCATTATCCGTCACCGAGACAAACTGAACAAAGTTCTGAGGTCGACCTTGTAAATATAAGGATTCAGGTCTGTCTGCTGTTTACCTTTGCTCCTGCCCGCACTGCCCTTCTCTCCACATTTATGTGTTTGTTTGTTTGTCTATCTAATCTTTTGGGTTTTTATTTCTAATGAGGTCGACCAGTTGTCTATTTATTATTTTTTTTACTACGCATCAAGCTGCGCTGCTTGTCTTTGCTCCTGTGTGCTCGCGCACTCTCGCCTTTTCCACTTATTTTTATTTTTGATTTATTTTTGATTTATTTTGTCAATTTAAAAAAAAATACGCATCGTGCTGTGCTGTTTGTGTTTGCTTGAGTGCATTCGCGCGCTCTCGCTTTCTCCACTTTACAATTTTTTTGTTATTATTTATCTATTCCTGAGAGTTTATCTTATTTTTTATTTGTTTATTTAAATGAAGTCGACCAGTTGCCTGCCCTTCCTTCCATTATCCGTCACCGAGACAAACTGAACAAAGTTCTGAGGTCGACCTTGTAAAGATAAGGATTCAGGTCTGTCTGCTGTTTACCATTTGCTCCTGCGCGCACTGCCCTTCTCTCCACATTTATGTGTTTGTTTGTTTGTCTATCTAATCTTTTGGGTTTTTATTTCTAATGAGGTCGACCAGTTGTCTATTTATTATTTTTTTTACTACGCATCAAGCTGCGCTGCTTGTCTTTGCTCCTGTGTGCTCGCGCACTCTCGCCTTTTCCACTTATTTTTATTTTTGATTTATTTTTGATTTATTTTGTCAATTTAAAAAAAATACGCATCGTGCTGTGCTGTTTGTGTTTGCTTGAGTGCATTCGCGCGCTCTCGCTTTCTCCACTTTACAATTTTTTTGTTATTATTTATCTATTCCTGAGAGTTTATCTTATTTTTTATTTGTTTATTTAAATGAAGTCGACCAGTTGCCTGCCCTTCCTTCCATTATCCGTCACCGAGACAAACTGAACAAAGTTCTGAGGTCGACCTTGTAAAGATAAGGATTCAGGTCTGTCTGCTGTTTACCTTTGCTCCTGCGCGCACTGCCCTTCTCTCCACATTTATGTGTTTGTTTGTTTGTCTATCTAATCTTTTGGGTTTTTATTTCTAATGAGGTCGACCAGTTGTCTATTTATTATTTTTTTTAGTACGCATCAAGGCTGCGCTGCTTGTCTTTGCTCCTGTGTGCTCGCGCACTCTCGCCTTTTCCACTTATTTTTATTTTTGATTTATTTTTGATTTATTTTGTCAATTTTAAAAAAAATACGCATCGTGCTGTGCTGTTTGTGTTTGCTTGAGTGCATTCGCGCGCTCTCGCTTTCTCCACTTTACAATTTTTTTGTTATTATTTATCTATTCCTGAGAGTTTATCTTATTTTTTATTTGTTTATTTAAATGAAGTCGACCAGTTGCCTGCCCTTCCTTCCATTATCCGTCACCGAGACAAACTGAACAAAGTTCTGAGGTCGACCTTGTAAAGATAAGGATTCAGGTCTGTCTGCTGTTTACCTTTGCTCCTGCGCACTGCCCTTCTCTCCACATTTATGTGTTTGTTTGTTTGTCTATCTAATCTTTTGGGTTTTTATTTCTAATGAGGTCGACCAGTTGTCTATTTATTATTTTTTTTACTACGCATCAAGCTGCGCTGCTTGTCTTTGCTCCTGTGTGCTCGCGCACTCTCGCCTTTTCCACTTATTTTTATTTTTGATTTATTTTTGATTTATTTTGTCAATTTTAAAAAAAATACGCATCGTGCTGTGCTGTTTGTGTTTGCTTGAGTGCATTCGCGCGCTCTCGCTTTCTCCACTTTACAATTTTTTTGTTATTATTTATCTATTCCTGAGAGTTTATCTTATTTTTTATTTGTTTATTTAAATGAAGTCGACCAGTTGCCTGCCCTTCCTTCCATTATCCGTCACCGAGACAAACTGAACAAAGTTCTGAGGTCGACCTTGTAAATATAAGGATTCAGGTCTGTCTGCTGTTTACCTTTGCTCCTGCGCGCACTGCCCTTCTCTCCACATTTATGTGTTTGTTTGTTTGTCTATCTAATCTTCTGGGTTTTTATTTCTAATGAGGTCGACCAGTTGTCTATTTATTATTTTTTTTACTACGCATCAAGCTGCGCTGCTTGTCTTTGCTCCTGTGTGCTCGCGCACTCTCGCCTTTTCCACTTATTTTTATTTTTGATTTATTTTTGATTTATTTTGTCAATTTAAAAAAAAATACGCATCGTGCTGTGCTGTTTGTGTTTGCTTGAGTGCATTCGCGCGCTCTCGCTTTCTCCACTTTACAATTTTTTTGTTATTATTTATCTATTCCTGAGAGTTTATCTTATTTTTTATTTGTTTATTTAAATGAAGTCGACCAGTTGCCTGCCCTTCCTTCCATTATCCGTCACCGAGACAAACTGAACAAAGTTCTGAGGTCGACCTTGTAAAGATAAGGATTCAGGTCTGTCTGCTGTTTACCTTTGCTCCTGCGCGCACTGCCCTTCTCTCCACATTTATGTGTTTGTTTGTTTGTCTATCTAATCTTTTGGGTTTTTATTTCTAATGAGGTCGACCAGTTGTCTATTTATTATTTTTTTTACTACGCATCAAGGCTGCGCTGCTTGTCTTTGCTCCTGTGTGCTCGCGCACTCTCGCCTTTTCCACTTATTTTTATTTTTGATTTATTTTTGATTTATTTTGTCAATTTTAAAAAAAATACGCATCGTGCTGTGCTGTTTGTGTTTGCTTGAGTGCATTCGCGCGCTCTCGCTTTCTCCACTTTACAATTTTTTTGTTATTATTTATCTATTCCTGAGAGATTATCTTATTTTTTATTTGTTTATTTAAATGAAGTCGACCAGTTGCCTGCCCTTCCTTCCATTATCCGTCACCGAGACAAACTGAACAAAGTTCTGAGGTCGACCTTGTAAAGATAAGGATTCAGGTCTGTCTGCTGTTTACCTTTGCTCCTGCGCGCACTGCCCTTCTCTCCACATTTATGTGTTTGTTTGTTTGTCTATCTAATCTTTTGGGTATTTATTTCTAATGAGGTCGACCAGTTGTCTATTTATTATTTTTTTTACTACGCATCAAGGCTGCGCTGCTTGTCTTTGCTCCTGTGTGCTCGCGCACTCTCGCCTTTTCCACTTATTTTTATTTTTGATTTATTTTTGATTTATTTTGTCAATTTAAAAAAATACGCATCGTGCTGTGCTGTTTGTGTTTGCTAGAGTGCATTCGCGCGCTCTCGCTTTCTCCACTTTACAAATTTTTGTTATTATTTATCTATTCCTGAGAGTTTATCTTATTTTTTATTTGTTTATTTAAATGAAGTCGACCAGTTGCCTGCCCTTCCTTCCATTATCCGTCACCGAGAAAAACTGAACAAAGTTTGAGGTCGACCTTGTAAAGATAAGGATTCAGGTCTGTCTGCTGTTTACCTTTGCTCCTGCGCGCACTGCCCATCTCCACATTTATGTGTTTGTTTGTTTGTCTATCTAATCTTTTGGGTTTTTATTTTAATGAGGTCGACCAGTTGTCTATTTATTATTTTTTTTACTACTCATCAAGCTGCGCTGCTTGTCTTTGCTCCTGTGTGCTCGCGCACTCTCGCCTTTTCCACTTATTTTTATTTTTGATTTATTTTTGATTTATTTTGTCAATTTTTTAAAAAAATACGCATCGTGCTGTGCTGTTTGTGTTTGCTTGAGTGCATTCGCGGGCTCTTGCTTTCTCCACTTTACAATTTTTTTGTTATTATTTATCTATTCCTGAGAGTTTATCTTATTTTTTATTTGTTTATTTAAATGAAGTCGACCAGTTGCCTGCCCTTCCTTCCATTATCCGTCACCGAGACAAACTGAACAAAGTTCTGAGGTCGACCTTGTAAAGATAAGGATTCAGGTCTGTCTGCTGTTTACCTTTGCTCCTGCGCGCACTGCCCTTCTCTCCACATTTATGTGTTTGTTTGTTTGTCTATCTAATCTTTTGGGTTTTTATTTCTAATGAGGTCGACCAGTTGTCTATTTATTATTTTTTTTACTACGCATCAAGCTGCGCTGCTTGTCTTTGCTCCTGTGTGCTCGCGCACTCTCGCCTTTTCCACTTATTTTTATTTTTGATTTATTTTTGATTTATTTTGTCAATTTAAAAAAAAAATACGCATCGTGCTGTGGTGTTTGTGTTTGCTTGAGTGCATTCGCGCGCTCTCGCTTTCTCCACTGTAGAATATTTTTGTTATTATTTATCTATTCCTGAGAGTTTATCTTATTTTTTATTTGTTTATTTAAATGAAGTCGACCAGTTGCCTGCCCTTCCTTCCATTATCCGTCACCGAGACAAACTGAACAAAGTTCTGAGTTCGACCTTGTAAAGATAAGGATTCAGGTCTGTCTGCTGGTTACATTTGTTCCTGCGCCCTGCCTTCTCTCCACATTTATGTGTTTGTTTGTTTGTCTATCTAATCTTTTGGGTTTTTATTTCTAATGAGGTCGACCAGTTGTCTATTTATTATTTTTTTTACTACGCATCAAGCTGCGCTGCTTGTCTTTGCTCCTGTGTGCTCGCGTACTCTCGCCTTTTCCACTTATTTTTATTTTTGATTTATTTTTGATTTCTTTTGTCAATTTTAAAAAAAAATACGCATCATGCTGTGCTGTTTGTGTTTGCTTGAGTGCATTTGCGCGCTCTCGCTTTCTCCCCTTTACAATTTTTTTGTTATTATTTATCTATTTCTGAGAGTTTATCTTATTTTTTATTTGTTTATTTAAATGAAGTCGACCAGTTGCCTGCCCTTCCTTCCATGATCCGTCACCGAGACAAACTGAACAAAGTTCTGAGGTCGACCTTGTAAAGATAAGGATTCAGGTCTGTCGGCTGTTTACCTTTGCTCCTGCGCGCACTGCCCTTCTCTCCACATTTATGTGTTTGTTTGTTTGTCTATCTAATCTTTTGGTTTTTTATTTCTAATGAGGTCGACCAGTTGTCTATTTATTATTTTTTTTACTACGCATCAAGCTGCGCTGCTTGTCTTTGCTCCTGTGTGCTCGCGCACTCTCGCCTTTTCCACTTATTTTTATTTTTGATTTATTTTTGATTTATTTTGTCAATTTTAAAAAAAATACGCATCGTGCTGTGCTGTTTGTGTTTGCTTGAGTGCATTCGCGCGCTCTCGATTTCTCCACTTTACAATTTTTTTGTTATTATTTATCTATTCCTGAGAGTTTATCTTATTTTTTATTTGTTTATTTAAATGAACTCGACCAGTTGCCTGCCCTTCCTTCCATTATCCGTCACCGAGACAAACTGAACAAAGTTCTGAGGTCGACCTTGTAAAGTTAAGGATTCAGGTCTGTCTGCTGTTTACCTTTGCTCCTGCGCGCACTGCCCTTCTCTCCACATTTATGTGTTTGTTTGTTTGTCTATCTAATCTTTTGGGTTTTTATTTCTAATGAGGTCGACCAGTTGTCTATTTATTATTTTTTTTACTACGCATCAAGCTGCGCTGCTTGTCTTTGCTCCTGTGTGCTGGCGCACTCTCGACTTTTCCACTTATTTTTATTTTTGATTTATTTTTGATTTATTTTGTCAATTTTCAAAAAAATACGCATCGTGCTGTGCTGTTTGTGTTTGCTTGAGTGCATTCGCGCGCTCTTGCTTTCTCCACTTTACAATTTTTTTGTTATTATTTATCTATTCCTGAGAGTTTATCTTATTTTTTATTTGTTTATTTAAATGAAGTCGACCAGTTGCCTGCCCTTCCTTCCATTATCCGTCACCGAGACAAACTGAACAAAGTTCTGAGGTCGACCTTGTAAAGATAAGGATTCAGGTCTGTCTGCTGTTTACCTTTGCTCCTGCGCGCACTGCCCTTCTCTCCACATTTATGTGTTTGTTTGTTTGTCTATCTAATCTTTTGGGTTTTTATTTCTAATGAGATCGACCAGTTGTCTATTTATTATTTTTTTTAGTACGCATCAAGGTGCGCTGCTTGTCTTTGCTCCTGTGTGCTCGCGCACTCTCGCCTTTTCCACTTATTTTTGATTTATTTTTGATTTATTTTGTCAATTTTAAAAAAAAATACGCATCGTGCTGTGCTGTTTGTGTTTGCTTGAGTGCATTCGCGCGCTCTCGCTTTCTCCACTTTGCAATTTTTTTGTTATTATTTATCTATTCCTGAGAGTTTCTCTTATTTTATTTGTTTATTTAAATCAAGTCGACCAATTGCCTGCCCTTCCTTCCATTATCTGTCACCGAGAAAACTGAACAAAGTTCTGAGGTCGACCTTGTAAAGATAAGGATTCAGGTCTGTCTGCTGTTTACCTTTGCTCCTGCGCGCACTGCCCTTCTCTCCACATTTATGTGTTTGTTTGTTTGTCTATCTAATCTTTTGGGTTTTTATTTCTAATGAGGTCGACCAGTTGTCTATTTATTATTTTTTTTACTAGGCATCAAGCTGCGCTGCTTGTCTTTGCTCCTGTGTGCTCGCGCACTCTCGCCTTTTCCACTTATTTTTATTTTTGATTTATTTTTGATTTATTTTGTCCATTTAAAAAAAATACGCATCGTGCTGTGCTGTTTTGTTTGCTTGAGTGCATTCGCGCGCTCTCGCTTTCTCCACTTTACAATTTTTTTGTTATTATTTATCTATTCCTGAGAGTTTATCTTATTTTTTATTTGTTTATTTAAATGAAGTCGACCAGTTGCCTGCCCTTCCTTCCATTATCCGTCACCGAGACAAACTGAACAAAGTTCTGAGGTCGACCTTGTAAAGATAAGGATTCAGGTCAGTCTGCTGTTTACCTTTGCTCCTGCGCGCACTGCCCTTCTCTCCACATTTATGTGTTTGTTTGTTTGTCTATCTAATCTTTTGGGATTTTATTTCTAATGAGGTCGACCAGTTGTCTATTTATTATTTTTTTACTACGCATCAAGCTGCGCTGCTTGTCTTTGCTCCTGTGTGCTCGCGCACTCTCGCCTTTTCCACTTATTTTTATTTTTGATTTACTTTGTCAATTTTAAAAAAAAATACGCATCGTTCTGTGCTCTTTGTGTTTGCTTGAGTGCATTCGCGCGCTCTCGCTTTCTCCACTTTACAATTTTTTTGTTATTATTTATCTATTCCTGAGAGTTTATCTTATTTTATATTTGTTTATTTAAATGAAGTCGACCAGTTGCCTGCCCTTCCTTCCATTATCCGTCACCGAGACAAACTGAACAAAGTTCTGAGGTCGACCTTGTAAAGATAAGGATTCAGGTGTCTGCTGTTTACCTTTGCTCCTGCCCGCAGTACCCTTCTCTCCACATTTATGTGTTTGTTTATTTGTCTATCTAATCTTTTGGGTTTTTATTTCTAATGAGGTCGACCAGTTGTCTATTTATTATTTTTTTTACTACGCATCAAGCTGCGCTGCTTGTCTTTGCTCCTGTGTGCTCGCGCACTCTCGCCTTTTCCACTTATTTTATTTTTGATTTATTTTTGATTTATTTTGTCAATTTTAAAAAAAAATACGCATCGTGCTGTGCTGTTTGTGTTTGCTTGAGTGCATTCGCGCGCTCTCGCTTTCTCCACTTTACAATTTTTTTGTTATTATTTATCTATTCCTGAGAGTTTATCTTATTTTTTATTTGTTTATTTAAATGAAGTCGACCAGTTGCCTGCCCTTCCTTCCATTATCCGTCACCGAGACAAACTGAACAAAGTTCTGAGGTCGACCTTGTAAAGATAAGGATTCAGGTCTGTCTGCTCTTTACCATTGCTCCTGCGCGCACTGCCCTTCTCTCCACATTTATGTGTTTGTTTGTTTGTCTATCTAATCTTTTCGGTTTTTATTTCTAATGAGGTCGACCAGTTGTCTATTTATTATTTTTTTTACTACGCATCAAGCTGCGCTGCTTGTCTTTGCTCCTGTGTGCTGGCGCACTCTCGCCTTTTCCACTTATTTTTATTTTTGATTTATTTTTGATTTATTTTGTCAATTTAAAAAAAATACGCATCTTGCTGTGCTGTTTGTGTTTGCTTCAGTGCATTCGCGCGCTCTCGCTTTCTCCACTTTACAATTTATTTGTTATTATTTATCTATTCCTGAGAGTTTATCTTATTTTTTATTTGTTTATTTAAATGAAGTCGACCAGTTGCCTGCCCTTCCTTCCATTATCCGTCACCGAGACAAACTGAACAAAGTTCTGAGGTCGACCTTGTAAAGATAAGGATTCAGGTCTGTCTGCTGTTTACCTTTGCTCCTGCGCGCACTGCCCTTCTCTCCACATTTATGTGTTTGTTTGTTTGTCTATCTAATATTTTGGGTTTTTATTTCTAATGAGGTCGACCAGTTGTCTATTTATTATTTTTTTTAGTACGCATCAAGGTGCGCTGCTTGTCTTTGCTCCTGTGTGCTCGCGCACTCTCGCCTTTTACACTTATTTTTATTTTTGATTTATTTTGTCAATTTTAAAAAAAATACGCATCGTGCTGTGCTGTTTGTGTTTGCTTGAGTGCATTAACGCTCTCGCTTTCTCCACTTTACAATTTTTTTGTTATTATTTATCTATTCCTGAGAGTTTATCTTATTTTTCATTTGTTTATTTAAATGAAGTCGACCAATTGCCTGCCCTTCCTTCCGTTATCTGTCACCGAGACAAACTGAACAAAGTTCTGAGGTCGACCTTGTAAAGATAAGGATTCAGGTCTGTCTGCTGTTTACCTTTGCTCCTGCCCGCACTGCCCTTCTCTCCACATTTATGTGTTTGTTTGTTTGTCTATCTAATCTTTTGGGTTCTTATTTCTAATGAGGTCGACCAGTTGTCTATTTTTTATTTTTTTTACTACGCATCAAGCTGCGCTGCTTGTCTTTGCTCCTGTGTGCTCGCGCACTCTCGCCCTTTCCACTTATTTTTATTTTTGATTTATTTTTGATTTATTTTGTCAATTTTAAAAAAAATACGCATCGTGCTGTGCTGTTTGTGTTTGCTTGAGTGCATTCGCGCGCTCTCGCTTTCTCCACTTTACAATTTCTTTGTTATAATTTATCTATTCCTGAGAGTTTATTTCATTTTTTATTTGTTTATTTAAATGAAGTCGACCAGTTGCCTGCCCTTCCTTCCATTATCCGTCACCGAGACAAACTGAACAAAGTTCTGAGGTCGACCTTGTAAAGATAAGGATTCAGGTCTGTCTGCTGTTTACCTTTGCTCCTGCGCGCACTGCCCTTCTCTCCACATTTATGTGTTTGTTTGTTTGTCTATCTAATCTTTTGGGTTTTCATTTCTAATGAGGTAGACCAGTTGTCTATTTATTATTTTTTTTACTACGCATCAAGCTGCGCTGCTTGTCTTTGCTCCTGTGTGCTCGCGCACTCTCGCCTTTTCCACTTATTTTTATTTTTGATTTATTTTTGATTTATTTTGTCAATTTAAAAAAAATACGCATCGTGCTGTGCTGTTTGTGTTTGCTTCAGTGCATTCGCGCGCTCTCGCTTTCTCCACTTTACAATTTTTTTGTTATTATTTATCTATTCCTGAGAGTTTATCTTATTTTTTATTTGTTTATTTAAATGAAGTCGACCAGTTGCCTGCCCTTCCTTCCATTATCCGTCACCGAGACTAACTGAACAAAGTTCTGAGGTCGCCCTTGTAAATATAAGGATTCAGGTCTGTCTGCTGTTTACCTTTGCTCCTGCGCGCACTGCCCTTCTCTCCACATTTATGTGTTTGTTTGTTTGTCTATCTAATCTTTTGGGTTTTTATTTCTAATGAGGTGGGGACCAGTTGTCTATTTATTATTTTTTTTACTACGCATCAAGCTGCGCTGCTTGTCTTTGCTCCTGTGTGCTCGAGCACTCTCGCCTTTTCCACTTATTTTTATTTTTGATTTATTTTGATTTATTTCGTCAATTTAAAAAAAATACGCATCGTGCTGTGCTGTTTGTGTTTGCTTGAGTGCATTCGCGCGCTCTCGCTTTCTCCACTTTACAATTTTTTGTTATTATTTATCTATTCCTGAGAGATTATCTTATTTTTTATTTGTTTATTTAAATGAAGTCGACCAGTTGCTTGCCCTTCCTTCCATTATCCGTCACCGAGACAAACTGAACAAAGTTCTGAGGTCGACCTTGTAAAGATAAGGATTCAGGTCTGTTTGCTGTTTACATTTGCTCCTGCGCGCACTGCCCTTCTCTCCACATTTATGTGTTTGTTTGTTTGTCTATCTAATCTTTTGGGTTTTTATTTCTAATGAGGTCGACCAGTTGTCTATTTATTATTTTTTTTAGTACGCATCAAGGTGCGCTGCTTGTCTTTGCTCCTGTGTGCTCGCGCACTCTCGCCTTTTACACTTATTTTTATTTTTGATTTATTTTGTCAATTTAAAAAAAAAATACACATCGTGCTGTGCTGTTTGTGTTTGCTTAGAGTGCATTCGCGCGCTCTCGCTTTCTCCACTTTACAATTTTTGTTATTATTTATCTATTCCTGAGAGTTTATCTTATTTTTTATTTGTTTATTTAAATGAAGTCGACCAGTTGCCTGCCCTTCCTTCCATTATCCGTCACCGAGAAAACTGAACAAAGTTTGAGGTCGACCTTGTAAAGATAAGGATTCAGGTCTGTCTGCTGTTTACCTTTGCTCCTGCGCGCACTGCCCTCTCCACATTTATGTGTTTGTTTGTTTGTCTATCTAATCTTTTGGGTTTTTATTTTAATGAGGTCGACCAGTTGTCTATTTATTATTTTTTTTACTACTCATGAAGCTGCGCTGCTTGTCTTTGCTCCTGTGTGCTCGCGCACTCTCGCCTTTTCC
>NW_025960217.1:0-45863 GCF_023159225.1 Perognathus longimembris pacificus
ATTATTTTCTTTACTATGCATCAAGCTTCGCTGCTTGTCTTTGCTCCTGTGTGCTCGCGCACTCTCGCCTTTTCCACTTATTTTTATTTTTGATTTATTTTTGATTTATTTTCTCAATTTAAAAAAAAATACGCATCGTGCTGTGCTGTTTGTGTTTGCTTGAGTGCTTTCGCACGCTCTCGCTTTGTGCACTTTACAATTTTTTTGTTATTATTTATCTATTCCTGAGAGTTTATCTTATTTTTTATTTGTTTATTTAAATGAAGTCGACCAGTTGCCTGCTCTTCCTTCCATTATCCGTCACTGAGACAAACTGAACAAAGTTCTGAGGTCGACCTTGTAAAGATAAGGATTCAGGTCTGTCTGCTGTTTACCTTTGCTCCTGCGCGCACTGCCCTTCTCTCCACATTTATGTGTTTGTTTGTTTGTCTATCCAATCTTTTGGGTTTTTATTTCTAATGAGGTCGACCAGTTGTCTATTTATTATTTTTTTTTACTACGCATCAAGCTGCGCTGCTTGTCTTTGCTCCTGTGTGCTCGCGCACTCTCGTCTTTTCCACTTATTTTTATTTTTGATTTATTTGTCAATTTTTTTAAAAAAATACGCATCGTGCTGTGCTGTTTGTGTTTGCTTGAGTGCATTCGCGCGCTCTCGCTTTCTCCACTTTACAATTTTTTTGTTATTATTTATCTATTCCTGAGAGTTTATCTTATTTTTTATTTGTTTATTTAAATGAAGTCGACCAGTTGCCTGCCCTTCCTTCCATTATCCGTCACCGAGACAACCTGAACAAAGTTCTGAGGTCGACCTTGTAAAGATAAGGATTCAGGTCTGTCTGCTGTTTACATTTGCTCCTGCGCTCACTGCCCTTCTCTCCACATTTATGAGTTTGTTTGTTTGTCTATCTAATCTTTTGGGTTTTTATTTCTAATGAGGTCGACCAGTTGTCTATTTATTATTTTTTTTACTACGCATCAAGCTGCGCTGCTTGTCTTTGCTCCTGTGTGGTCGCGCACTTCGCCTTTTCCACTTATTTTTATTTTTGATTTATTTTTGATTTATTTTGTCAGTTCTTTAAAAAAATACGCATCTGCTGTGCTGTTTTGTTTGCTTGAGTGCATTTGCGCGCTCTCGCTTTCTCCCCTTTACAATTTTTTTGTTATTATTTATCTATTCCTGAGAGTTTATATTATTTTTTTATTTGTTTATTTAAATGAAGTCGACCAGTTGCCTGCCCTTCCTTCCATTATCCGTCACCGAGAAAAACTGAACAAAGTTCTGAGGTCGACCTTGTAAAGATAAGGATTCAGGTCTGTCTGCTGTTTACCTTTGCTCCTGCCCGCACTGCCCTTCTCTCCACATTTATGTGTTTGTTGGTTTGTCTATCTAATCTTTTGGGTTTTTATTTCTAATGAGGTCGACCAGTTGTCTATTTATTATTTTTTTTTACTACGCGTCAAGCTGCGCTGCTTGTCTTTGCTCCTGTGTGCTCGCGCACTCTCGCCTTTTCCACTTATTTTTATTTTTGATTTATTTTTTATTTATTTTGTCAATTTAAAAAAAAATACACATCGTGCTGTGCTGTTTGTGTTTGCTTGAGTGCATTCGCGCGCTCTCGCTTTCTCCACTTTTCAATTTTTTTGTTATTATTTATCTATTCCTGAGAGTTTATCTTATTTTTTATTTGTTTATTTAAATGAAGTCGACCAGTTGCCTGCCCTTCCTTCCATAATCCGTCACCGAGACAAACTTAACAAAGTTCTGAGGTCGTCCTTGTAAAGATAAGGATTCAGGTCTGTCTGCTGTTTACCTTTGCTCCTGCGCGCACTGCCCTTCTCTCCACATTTATGTGTTTGTTTGTTTGTCTATCTAATCTTTTGGGTTTTTATTTCTAATGAGGTCGACCAGTTGTCTATTTATTATTTTTTTTACTACGCATCAAGCTGTGCTGCTTGTCTTTGCTCCTGTGTGCTCGCGCACTCTCGCCTTTTCCACTTATTTTTATTTTTTATTTATTTTGTCAATTTAAAAAAAGTACGCATCATGCTGTGCTGTTTGTGTTTGCTTGAGTGCATTCGCGCGCTCTCGCTTTCTCCACTTTACAATTTTTTTTGTTATTATTTATCTATTCCTGAGAGTTTAACTTATTTTTTGTTAATTTAAATGAAGTCGACCAGTTGCCTGCCCTTCCTTCCATTATCCGTCACCGAGAGAAACTGAACAAAGTTCTGAGGTCGACCTTGTAAAGATAAGGATTCAGGTCTGTCTGCTATTTACCTTTGCTCCTGCGCGCATTGCCCTTCTATCCACATTTATGTGTTTGTTTGCTGTCTATCTAATCTTTTGGGTTTTTATTTCTAATGAGGTCGACCAGTTGTCTATTTATTATTTTTTTTTACTACGCATCAAGCTGCGCTGCTTGTCTTTGCTCCTGTGTGCTCGCGCACTCTCTCCTTTTCCACTTATTTTTATTTTTGATTTATTTTGTCAATTTTAAAAAAAAATACGCATCGTGCTGTGCTATTTGTGTTTGCTTGAGTGCATTCGCACGCTCTCGCTTTCTCCACTTTACAATTTTTTTGTTATTATTTATCTATTCCTGAGAGTTTATCTTATTTTTATTTGTTTATTTAAATGAAGTCGACCAGTTGCCTGCCCTTCCTTCCATTATCCGTCACCGAGACAAACTGAACAAAGTTCTGAGGTCGACCTTGTAAAGATAAGGATTCAGGTCTGTCTGCAGTTTACCTTTGCTCCTGCGCACACTGCCCTTCTCTCCACATTTATGTGTTTGTTTGTTTGTCTATCTAATCTTTTGGGTTTTTATTTCTAATGAGGTCGACCAGTTGTCTATTTATTATTTTTTTTACTACCCATGAAGCTGCGCTGCTTGTCTTTGCTCCTGTGTGCTCGCGCACTCTCGCCTTTTCCTCTTAGTTTTATTTTTGATTTATTTTTGATTTATTTTGTCAATTTAAAAAAAAATACGCATCGTGCTGTGCTGTTTGTGTTTGCTTGAGTGCATTCGCGCGCTCTCGCTTTCTCCACTTTACAATTTTTTTGTTATTATTTCTCTATTCCTGAGAGTTTATCTTATTTTTTATTTGTTTATTTAAATGAAGTCGACCAGTTGCCTGCCCTTCCTTCCATTATCCGTCACCGAGACAAACTGAACAAAGTTGTGAGGTCGACCTTGTAAAGATAAGGATTCAGGTCTGTCTGCTGTTTACCTTTGCTCCTGCGCACACTGCCCTTCTCTCCACATTTATGTGTTTGTTTGTTTGTCTATCTAATCTTTTGGGTTTTTATTTCTAATCAGGTCGACCAGTTGTCTATTTATTATTTTTTTTACTACGCATCAAGCTGCGCTGCTTGTCTTTGCTCCTGTGTGCTCGCGCACTCTCGCCTTTTCCACTTATTGTTATTTTTTATTTATTTTTGATTTATTTTGTCAATTAAAAAAAAATACGCATCGTGCTGTGCTGTTTGTGTTTGCTTGAGTGCATTCGCGGGCTCTCGCTTTCTCCACTTTACAATTTTTTTGTTATTATTTATCTATTCCTGAGAGTTTATCTTATTTTTTGTTTATTTAAATGAAGTCGACCAGTTGCCTGCCCTTCCTTCCATTATCCGTCACCGAGACAAACTGAACAAAGTTCTGAGGTCGACCTTGTAAAGATAAGGATTCAGGTCTGTCTGCTGTTTACCTTTGCTCCTGCGCGCACTGCCCTTCTCTCCACATTTATGTGTTTGTTGGTTTGTCTATCTAATCTTTTGGGTTTTTATTTCTAATGAGGTCGACCAGTTGTCTATTTATTATTTTTTTTACTACGCATCAAGCTGCGCTGCTTGTCTTTGCTCCTGTGTGCTCGCGCACTCTCGCCTTTTCCACTTATTTTTATTTTTGATTTATTTTTTATTTATTTTGTCAATTTTTTAAAAAAATACGCATCGTGCTGTGCTGTTTGTGTTTGCTTGAGTGCATTCGCGCGCTCTCGCTTTCTCCACTTTACAATTTTTTTGTTATTATTTATCTATTCCTGAGAGTTTATATTATTTTTTATTTGTTTTTTTAAATGAAGTCGACCAGTTGCCTGCCCTTCCTTCCATTATCCGTCACCGAGAAAAACTGAACAAAGTTCTGAGGTCGACCTTGTAAAGATAAGGATTCAGGTCTGTCTGCTGTTTACCTTTGCTCCTGCCCGCACTGCCCTTCTCTCCACATTTATGTGTTTGTTGGTTTGTCTATCTAATCTTTTGGGTTTTTATTTCTAATGAGGTCGACCAGTTGTCTATTTATTATTTTTTTTACTACGCATCAAGCTGCGCTGCTTGTCTTTGCTCCTGTGTGCTCGCGCACTCTCGCCTTTTCCACTTATTTTTATTTTTGATTTATTTTTGATTTATTTTGTCAATTTAAAAAAAATACGCATCGTGCTGTGCTGTTTGTGTTTGCTTGAGTGCATTCGCGCGCTCTCGCTTTCTCCACTTTACAATTTTTTTGTTATTATTTATCTATTCCTGAGAGTTTATCTTATTTTTTATTTGTTTATTTAAATGAAGTCGACCAGTTGCCTGCCCTTCCTTCCATTATCCGTCACCGAGACAAACTGAACAAAGTTCTGAGGTCGACCTTGTAAAGATAAGCATTCAGGTCTGTCTGCTGTTTACCTTTGCTCCTGCGCTCACTGCCCTTCTCTCCAAATTTATGTTTTTGTTTGTTTGTCTATCTAATCTTTTGGGTTTTTATTTCTAATGAGGTCGACCAGATGTCTATTTATTATTTTTTTTACTACGCATCAAGCTGCGCTGCTTGTCTTTGCTCCTGTGTGCTCGCGCACTCTCGCCTTTTCCACTTATTGTTATTTTTTATTTATTTTTGATTTATTTTGTCAATTTAAAAAAAATACGCATCGTGCTGTGCTGTTTGTGTTTGCTTGAGTGCATTCGAGCGCTCTCGATTTCTGAACTTTACAATTTTTTTGTTATTATTTATCTATTCCTGAGTGTTTATCTTATTTTTTATTTGTTTATTTAAATGATGTCGACCAGTTGCCTGCCCTTCCTTCCATTATCCGTCACCGAGACAAACTGAACAAAGTTCTGAGGTCGACCTTGTAAAGATAAGGATTCAGGTCTGTCTGCTGTTTACCTTTGCTCCTGCGCGCACTGCCCTTCTCTCCACATTTATGTGTTTGTTGGTTTGTCTATCTAATCTTTTGGGTTTTTATTTCTAATGAGGTCGACCAGTTGTCTATTTATTATTTTTTTTTACTACGCGTCAAGCTGCGCTGCTTGTCTTTGCTCCTGTGTGCTCGCGCACTCTCGCCTTTTCCACTTATTTTTATTTTTGATTTATTTTTGATTTATTTTGTCAATTTTTTAAAAAAATACGCATCGTGCTGTGCTGTTTGTGTTTGCTTGAGTGCATTCGCGCGCTCTCGCTTTCTCCACTTTACCATTTTTTTGTTATTATTTATCTATTCCTGAGAGTTTATCTTATTTTTTATTTGTTTATTTAAATGAAGTCGACCAGTTGCCTGCGCTTCCTTCCATTATCCGTCACCGAGACAAACTGAACAAAGTTCTGAGGTCGACCTTGTAAAGATAAGGATTCAGGTCTGTCTGCTGTTTACCTTTGGTCCTGCGTGCACTGCCCTTCTCTCCACATTTATGTGTTTGTTTGTTTGTCTATCTAATCTTTTGGGTTTTTTTTCTAATAAGGTCGACCAGTTGTCTATTTATTATTTTCTTTACTATGCATCAAGCTTCGCTGCTTGTCTTTGCTCCTGTGTGCTCGCGCACTCTCGCCTTTTCCACTTATTGTTATTTTTTATTTATTTTTGATTTATTTTGTCAATATAAAAAAAATACGCATCGTGCTGTGCCGTGTGTGTTTGCTTGAGTGCATTCGTGCGCTCTCGATTTCTCCACTTTACAATTTTTTGGATATTATTTATCTATTCCTGAGAGTTTATCTTATTTTTTATTTGTTTATTTAAATGAAGTCGACCAGTTGCCTGCCCTTCCTTCCATTATCCGTCACCGAGACAAACTGAACAACGTTCTGAGGTCGACCTTGTAAAGATAAGGATTCAGGTCTGTCTGCTGTTTACCTTTGCTCCTGCGCGCACTGCCCTTCTCTCCACATTTATGTGTTTGTTTGTTTGTCTATCTAATCTTTTGGGTTTTTATTTCTAATGAGGTCGACCAGTTGTCTATTTATTATTTTTTTTACTACGCATCAAGCTGCGCTGGTTGTCTTTGCTCCTGTGTGCACGCGCACTCTCGCCTTTTCCACTTATTTTTGTTTTTGATTTATTTTTGATTTATTTTCTCAATTTAAAAAAAAAATACGCATCGTGCTGTGCTGTTTGTGTTTGCTTGAGTGCTTTCGCACGCTCTCGCTTTGTGCACTTTACAATTTTTTTGTTATTATTTATCTATTCCTGAGAGTTTATCTTATTTTTTATTTGTTTATTTAAATGAAGTCGACCAGTTGCCTGCTCTTCCTTCCATTATCCGTCACTGAGACAAACTGAACAAAGTTCTGAGGTCGACCTTGTAAAGATAAGGATTCAGGTCTGTCTGCTGTTTACCTTTGCTCCTGCGCGCACTGCCCTTCTCTCCACATTTATGTGTTTGTTTGTTTGTCTATCCAATCTTTTGGGTTTTTATTTCTAATGAGGTCGACCAGTTGTCTATTTATTATTTTTTTTACTACGCATCAAGCTGCGCTGCTTGTCTTTGCTCCTGTGTGGTCGCGCACTTCGCCTTTTCCACTTATTTTTATTTTTGATTTATTTTTTATTTATTTTGTCAATTTAAAAAAAAATACGCATCGTGCTGTGCTGTTTGTGTTTGCTTGAGTGCATTCGCGCGCTCTCGCTTTCTCCACTTTCCAATTTTTTTGTTATTATTTATCTATTCCTGAGAGTTTATCTTATTTTTTATTTGTTTATTTAAATGAAGTCGACCAGTTGCCTGCCCTTCCTTCCATAATCCGTCACCGAGACAAACTTAACAAAGTTCTGAGGTCGTCCTTGTAAAGATAAGGATTCAGGTCTGTCTGCTGTTTACCTTTGCTCCTGCGCGCACTGCCCTTCTCTCCACATTTATGTGTTTGTTTGTTTGTCTATCTAATCTTTTGGGTTTTTATTTCTAATGAGGTCGACCAGTTGTCTATTTATTATTTTTTTTACTACGCATCAAGCTGTGCTGCTTGTCTTTGCTCCTGTGTGCTCGCGCACTCTCGCCTTTTCCACTTATTTTTATTTTTTATTTATTTTGTCAATTTAAAAAAAATACGCATCATGCTGTGCTGTTTGTGTTTGCTTGAGTGCATTCGCGCGCTCTCGCTTTCTCCACTTTACAATTTTTTTGTTATTATTTATCTATTCCTGAGAGTTTATCTTATTTTTATTTGTTTATTTAAATGAAGTCGACCAGTTGCCTGCCCTTCCTTCCATTATCCGTCACCGAGACAAACTGAACAAAGTTCTGAGGTCGACCTTGTAAAGATAAGGATTCAGGTCTGTCTGCAGTTTACCTTTGCTCCTGCGCACACTGCCCTTCTCTCCACATTTATGTGTTTGTTTGTTTGTCTATCTAATCTTTTGGGTTTTTATTTCTAATGAGGTCGACCAGTTGTCTATTTATTATTTTTTTTACTACCCATGAAGCTGCGCTGCTTGTCTTTGCTCCTGTGTGCTCGCGCACTCTCGCCTTTTCCTCTTAGTTTTATTTTTGATTTATTTTTGATTTATTTTGTCAATTTAAAAAAAAATACGCATCGTGCTGTGCTGTTTGTGTTTGCTTGAGTGCATTCGCGCGCTCTCGCTTTCTCCACTTTACAATTTTTTTGTTATTATTTCTCTATTCCTGAGAGTTTATCTTATTTTTTATTTGTTTATTTAAATGAAGTCGACCAGTTGCCTGCCCTTCCTTCCATTATCCGTCACCGAGACAAACTGAACAAAGTTGTGAGGTCGACCTTGTAAAGATAAGGATTCAGGTCTGTCTGCTGTTTACCTTTGCTCCTGCGCACACTGCCCTTCTCTCCACATTTATGTGTTTGTTTGTTTGTCTATCTAATCTTTTGGGTTTTTATTTCTAATCAGGTCGACCAGTTGTCTATTTTTTTTTTTTTTACTACGCATCAAGCTGCGCTGCTTGTCTTTGCTCCTGTGTGCTCGCGCACTCTCGCCTTTTCCACTTATTGTTATTTTTTATTTATTTTTGATTTATTTTGTCAATTAAAAAAAAATACGCATCGTGCTGTGCTGTTTGTGTTTGCTTGAGTGCATTCGCGGGCTCTCGCTTTCTCCACTTTACAATTTTTTTGTTATTATTTATCTATTCCTGAGAGTTTATCTTATTTTTTGTTTATTTAAATGAAGTCGACCAGTTGCCTGCCCTTCCTTCCATTATCCGTCACCGAGACAAACTGAACAAAGTTCTGAGGTCGACCTTGTAAAGATAAGGATTCAGGTCTGTCTGCTGTTTACCTTTGCTCCTGCGCGCACTGCCCTTCTCTCCACATTTATGTGTTTGTTTGTTTGTCTATCTAATCTTTTGGGTTTTTATTTCTAATGAGGTCGACCAGTTGTCTATTTATTATTTTTTTTACTACGCATCAAGCTGCGCTGCTTGTCTTTGCTCCTGTGTGCTCGCGCACTTCGCCTTTTCCACTTATTTTTATTTTTGATTTATTTTTTATTTATTTTGTCAATTTTTTAAAAAAATACGCATCGTGCTGTGCTGTTTGTGTTTGCTTGAGTGCATTCGCGCGCTCTCGCTTTCTCCACTTTACAATTTTTTGTTATTATTTATCTATTCCTGAGAGTTTATATTATTTTTATTTGTTTATTTAAATGAAGTCGACCAGTTGCCTGCCCTTCCTTCCATTATCCGTCACCGAGAAAAACTGAACAAAGTTCTGAGTTCGACCTTGTAAAGATAAGGATTCAGGTCTGTCTGCTGTTTACCTTTGCTCCTGCCCGCACTGCCCTTCTCTCCACATTTATGTGTTTGTTGGTTTGTCTATCTAATCTTTTGGGTTTTTATTTCTAATGAGGTCGACCAGTTGTCTATTTATTATTTTTTTTACTACGCATCAAGCTGCGCTGCTTGTCTTTGCTCCTGTATGCTCGCGCACTCTCGCCTTTTCCACTTATTTTTATTTTTGATTTATTTTTTATTTATTTTGTCAATTTTTTAAAAAAATACGCATCGTGCTGTGCTGTTTGTGTTTGCTTGAGTGCATTCGCGCGCTCTCGCTTTCTCCACTTTACAATTTTTTTGTTATTATTTATCTATTCCTGAGAGTTTATATTATTTTTTATTTGTTTTTTTAAATGAAGTCGACCAGTTGCCTGCCCTTCCTTCCATTATCCGTCACCGAGAAAAACTGAACAAAGTTCTGAGGTCGACCTTGTAAAGATAAGGATTCAGGTCTGTCTGCTGTTTACCTTTGCTCCTGCCCGCACTGCCCTTCTCTCCACATTTATGTGTTTGTTGGTTTGTCTATCTAATCTTTTGGGTTTTTATTTCTAATGAGGTCGACCAGTTGTCTATTTATTATTTTTTTTACTACGCATCAAGCTGCGCTGCTTGTCTTTGCTCCTGTGTGCTCGCGCACTCTCGCCTTTTCCACTTATTTTTATTTTTGATTTATTTTTGATTTATTTTGTCAATTTAAAAAAAATACGCATCGTGCTGTGCTGTTTGTGTTTGCTTGAGTGCATTCGCGCGCTCTCGCTTTCTCCACTTTACAATTTTTTTGTTATTATTTATCTATTCCTGAGAGTTTATCTCATTTTTTATTTGTTTATTTAAATGAAGTCGACCAGTTGCCTGCCCTTCCTTCCATTATCCGTCACCGAGACAAACTGAACAAAGTTCTGAGGTCGTCCTTGTAAAGATAAGCATTCAGGTCTGTCTGCTGTTTACCTTTGCTCCTGCGCTCACTGCCCTTCTCTCCAAATTTATGTTTTTGTTTGTTTGTCTATCTAATCTTTTCGGTTTTTATTTCTAATGAGGTCGACCAGATGTCTATTTATTATTTTTTTTACTACGCATCAAGCTGCGCTGCTTGTCTTTGCTCCTGTGTGCTCGCGCACTCTCGCCTTTTCCACTTATTGTTATTTTTTATTTATTTTTGATTTATTTTGTCAATTTAAAAAAAATACGCATCGTGCTGTGCTGTTTGTGTTTGCTTGAGTGCATTCGAGCGCTCTCGATTTCTGAACTTTACAATTTTTTTGTTATTATTTATCTATTCCTGAGTGTTTATCTTATTTTTTATTTGTTTATTTTAATGATGTCGACCAGTTGCCTGCCCTTCCTTCCATTATCCGTCACCGAGACAAACTGAACAAAGTTCTGAGGTCGACCTTGTAAAGATAAGGATTCAGGTCTGTCTGCTGTTTACCTTTGCTCCTGCGCGCACTGCCCTTCTCTCCACATTTATGTGTTTGTTGGTTTGTCTATCTAATCTTTTGGGTTTTTATTTCTAATGAGGTCGACCAGTTGTCTATTTATTATTTTTTTTTACTACGCGTCAAGCTGCGCTGCTTGTCTTTGCTCCTGTGTGCTCGCGCACTCTCGCCTTTTCCACTTATTCTTATTTTTGATTTATTTTTGATTTATTTTGTCAATTTTTTAAAAAAATACGCATCGTGCTGTGCTGTTTGTGTTTGCTTGAGTGCATTCGCGCGCTCTCGCTTTCTCCACTTTACCATTTTTTTGTTATTATTTATCTATTCCTGAGAGTTTATCTTATTTTTTATTTGTTTATTTAAATGAAGTCGACCAGTTGCCTGCGCTTCCTTCCATTATCCGTCACCGAGACAAACTGAACAAAGTTCTGAGGTCGACCTTGTAAAGATAAGGATTCAGGTCTGTCTGCTGTTTACCTTTGGTCCTGCGTGCACTGCCCTTCTCTCCACATTTATGTGTTTGTTTGTTTGTCTATCTAATCTTTTGGGTTTTTTTTCTAATAAGGTCGACCAGTTGTCTATTTATTATTTTCTTTACTATGCATCAAGCTTCGCTGCTTGTCTTTGCTCCTGTGTGCTCGCGCACTCTCGCCTTTTCCACTTATTGTTATTTTTTATTTATTTTTGATTTATTTTGTCAATATAAAAAAAATACGCATCGTGCTGTGCCGTGTGTGTTTGCTTGAGTGCATTCGTGCGCTCTCCATTTCTCCACTTTACAATTTTTTGGATATTATTTATCTATTCCTGAGAGTTTATCTTATTTTTTATTTGTTTATTTAAATGAAGTCGACCAGTTGCCTGCCCTTCCTTCCATTATCCGTCACCGAGAAAAACTGAACAAAGTTCTGAGGTCGACCTTGTAAAGATAAGGATTCAGGTCTGTCTGCTGTTTACCTTTGCTCCTGCCCGCACTGCCCTTCTCTCCACATTTATGTGTTTGTTGGTTTGTCTATCTAATCTTTTGGGTTTTTATTTCTAATGAGGTCGACCAGTTGTCTATTTATTATTTTTTTTACTACGCATCAAGCTGCGCTGCTTGTCTTTGCTCCTGTGTGCTCGCGCACTCTCGCCTTTTCCACTTATTTTTATTTTTGATTTATTTTTGATTTATTTTGTCAATTTAAAAAAAATACGCATCGTGCTGTGCTGTTTGTGTTTGCTTGAGTGCATTCGCGCGCTCTCGCTTTCTCCACTTTACAATTTTTTTGTTATTATTTATCTATTCCTGAGAGTTTATCTCATTTTTTATTTGTTTATTTAAATGAAGTCGACCAGTTGCCTGCCCTTCCTTCCATTATCCGTCACCGAGACAAACTGAACAAAGTTCTGAGGTCGTCCTTGTAAAGATAAGCATTCAGGTCTGTCTGCTGTTTACCTTTGCTCCTGCGCTCACTGCCCTTCTCTCCAAATTTATGTTTTTGTTTGTTTGTCTATCTAATCTTTTCGGTTTTTATTTCTAATGAGGTCGACCAGATGTCTATTTATTATTTTTTTTACTACGCATCAAGCTGCGCTGCTTGTCTTTGGTCCTGTGTGCTCGCGCACTCTCGCCTTTTCCACTTATTGTTATTTTTTATTTATTTTTGATTTATTTTGTCAATTTAAAAAAAATACGCATCGTGCTGTGCTGTTTGTGTTTGCTTGAGTGCATTCGAGCGCTCTCGATTTCTGAACTTTACAATTTTTTTGTTATTATTTATCTATTCCTGAGTGTTTATCTTATTTTTTATTTGTTTATTTTAATGATGTCGACCAGTTGCCTGCCCTTCCTTCCATTATCCGTCACCGAGACAAACTGAACAAAGTTCTGAGGTCGACCTTGTAAAGATAAGGATTCAGGTCTGTCTGCTGTTTACCTTTGCTCCTGCGCGCACTGCCCTTCTCTCCACATTTATGTGTTTGTTGGTTTGTCTATCTAATCTTTTGGGTTTTTATTTCTAATGAGGTCGACCAGTTGTCTATTTATTATTTTTTTTTACTACGCGTCAAGCTGCGCTGCTTGTCTTTGCTCCTGTGTGCTCGCGCACTCTCGCCTTTTCCACTTATTTTTATTTTTGATTTATTTTTGATTTATTTTGTCAATTTTTTAAAAAAATACGCATCGTGCTGTGCTGTTTGTGTTTGCTTGAGTGCATTCGCGCGCTCTCGCTTTCTCCACTTTACCATTTTTTTGTTATTATTTATCTATTCCTGAGAGTTTATCTTATTTTTTATTTGTTTATTTAAATGAAGTCGACCAGTTGCCTGCGCTTCCTTCCATTATCCGTCACCGAGACAAACTGAACAAAGTTCTGAGGTCGACCTTGTAAAGATAAGGATTCAGGTCTGTCTGCTGTTTACCTTTGGTCCTGCGTGCACTGCCCTTCTCTCCACATTTATGTGTTTGTTTGTTTGTCTATCTAATCTTTTGGGTTTTTTTTCTAATAAGGTCGACCAGTTGTCTATTTATTATTTTCTTTACTATGCATCAAGCTTCGCTGCTTGTCTTTGCTCCTGTGTGCTCGCGCACTCTCGCCTTTTCCACTTATTGTTATTTTTTATTTATTTTTGATTTATTTTGTCAATATAAAAAAAATACGCATCGTGCTGTGCCGTGTGTGTTTGCTTGAGTGCATTCGTGCGCTCTCCATTTCTCCACTTTACAATTTTTTGG
This sequence comes from Perognathus longimembris pacificus, assembly GCF_023159225.1. Taxonomy (NCBI): domain Eukaryota; kingdom Metazoa; phylum Chordata; class Mammalia; order Rodentia; family Heteromyidae; genus Perognathus; species Perognathus longimembris. The sequence goes on from NW_025960217.1 coordinate 13,157, forward strand.
ATATTATTTATCTATTCCTGAGAGTTTATCTTATTTTTTATTTGTTTATTTAAATGAAGTCGACCAGTTGCCTGCCCTTCCTTCCATTATCCGTCACCGAGACAAACTGAACAACGTTCTGAGGTCGACCTTGTAAAGATAAGGATTCAGGTCTGTCTGCTGTTTACCTTTGCTCCTGCGCGCACTGCCCTTCTCTCCACATTTATGTGTTTGTTTGTTTGTCTATCTAATCTTTTGGGTTTTTATTTCTAATGAGGTCGACCAGTTGTCTATTTATTATTTTTTTTACTACGCATCAAGCTGCGCTGGTTGTCTTTGCTCCTGTGTGCACGCGCACTCTCGCCTTTTCCACTTATTTTTATTTTTGATTTATTTTTGATTTATTTTCTCAATTTAAAAAAAAATACGCATCGTGCTGTGCTGTTTGTGTTTGCTTGAGTGCTTTCGCACGCTCTCGCTTTGTGCACTTTACAATTTTTTTGTTATTATTTATCTATTCCTGAGAGTTTATCTTATTTTTTATTTGTTTATTTAAATGAAGTCGACCAGTTGCCTGCTCTTCCTTCCATTATCCGTCACTGAGACAAACTGAACAAAGTTCTGAGGTCGACCTTGTAAAGATAAGGATTCAGGTCTGTCTGCTGTTTACCTTTGCTCCTGCGCGCACTGCCCTTCTCTCCACATTTATGTGTTTGTTTGTTTGTCTATCCAATCTTTTGGGTTTTTATTTCTAATGAGGTCGACCAGTTGTCTATTTATTATTTTTTTTTACTACGCATCAAGCTGCGCTGCTTGTCTTTGCTCCTGTGTGCTCGCGCACTCTCGTCTTTTCCACTTATTTTTATTTTTGATTTATTTTGTCAATTTTTTTAAAAAAATACGCATCGTGCTGTGCTGTTTGTGTTTGCTTGAGTGCATTCGCGCGCTCTCGCTTTCTCCACTTTACAATTTTTTTGTTATTATTTATCTATTCCTGAGAGTTTATCTTATTTTTTATTTGTTTATTTAAATGAAGTCGACCAGTTGCCTGCCCTTCCTTCCATTATCCGTCACCGAGACAACCTGAACAAAGTTCTGAGGTCGACCTTGTAAAGATAAGGATTCAGGTCTGTCTGCTGTTTACCTTTGCTCCTGCGCGCACTGCCCTTCTCTCCACATTTATGTGTTTGTTTGTTTGTCTATCTAATCTTTTGGGTTTTTATTTCTAATGAGGTCGACCAGTTGTCTATTTATTATTTTTTTTACTACGCATCAAGCTGCGCTGCTTGTCTTTGCTCCTGTGTGCTCGCGCACTTCGCCTTTTCCACTTATTTTTATTTTTGATTTATTTTTTATTTATTTTGTCAATTTTTTAAAAAAATACGCATCGTGCTGTGCTGTTTGTGTTTGCTTGAGTGCATTCGCGCGCTCTCGCTTTCTCCACTTTACAATTTTTTGTTATTATTTATCTATTCCTGAGAGTTTATATTATTTTTATTTGTTTATTTAAATGAAGTCGACCAGTTGCCTGCCCTTCCTTCCATTATCCGTCACCGAGAAAAACTGAACAAAGTTCTGAGTTCGACCTTGTAAAGATAAGGATTCAGGTCTGTCTGCTGTTTACCTTTGCTCCTGCCCGCACTGCCCTTCTCTCCACATTTATGTGTTTGTTGGTTTGTCTATCTAATCTTTTGGGTTTTTATTTCTAATGAGGTCGACCAGTTGTCTATTTATTATTTTTTTTACTACGCATCAAGCTGCGCTGCTTGTCTTTGCTCCTGTGTGCTCGCGCACTCTCGCCTTTTCCACTTATTTTTATTTTTGATTTATTTTTGATTTATTTTGTCAATTTAAAAAAAATACGCATCGTGCTGTGCTGTTTGTGTTTGCTTGAGTGCATTCGCGCGCTCTCGCTTTCTCCACTTTACAATTTTTTTGTTATTATTTATCTATTCCTGAGAGTTTATCTCATTTTTTATTTGTTTATTTAAATGAAGTCGACCAGTTGCCTGCCCTTCCTTCCATTATCCGTCACCGAGACAAACTGAACAAAGTTCTGAGGTCGTCCTTGTAAAGATAAGCATTCAGGTCTGTCTGCTGTTTACCTTTGCTCCTGCGCTCACTGCCCTTCTCTCCAAATTTATGTTTTTGTTTGTTTGTCTATCTAATCTTTTCGGTTTTTATTTCTAATGAGGTCGACCAGATGTCTATTTATTATTTTTTTTACTACGCATCAAGCTGCGCTGCTTGTCTTTGCTCCTGTGTGCTCGCGCACTCTCGCCTTTTCCACTTATTGTTATTTTTTATTTATTTTTGATTTATTTTGTCAATTTAAAAAAAATACGCATCGTGCTGTGCTGTTTGTGTTTGCTTGAGTGCATTCGAGCGCTCTCGATTTCTGAACTTTACAATTTTTTTGTTATTATTTATCTATTCCTGAGTGTTTATCTTATTTTTTATTTGTTTATTTTAATGATGTCGACCAGTTGCCTGCCCTTCCTTCCATTATCCGTCACCGAGACAAACTGAACAAAGTTCTGAGGTCGACCTTGTAAAGATAAGGATTCAGGTCTGTCTGCTGTTTACCTTTGCTCCTGCGCGCACTGCCCTTCTCTCCACATTTATGTGTTTGTTGGTTTGTCTATCTAATCTTTTGGGTTTTTATTTCTAATGAGGTCGACCAGTTGTCTATTTATTATTTTTTTTTACTACGCGTCAAGCTGCGCTGCTTGTCTTTGCTCCTGTGTGCTCGCGCACTCTCGCCTTTTCCACTTATTTTTATTTTTGATTTATTTTTGATTTATTTTGTCAATTTTTTAAAAAAATACGCATCGTGCTGTGCTGTTTGTGTTTGCTTGAGTGCATTCGCGCGCTCTCGCTTTCTCCACTTTACCATTTTTTTGTTATTATTTATCTATTCCTGAGAGTTTATCTTATTTTTTATTTGTTTATTTAAATGAAGTCGACCAGTTGCCTGCGCTTCCTTCCATTATCCGTCACCGAGACAAACTGAACAAAGTTCTGAGGTCGACCTTGTAAAGATAAGGATTCAGGTCTGTCTGCTGTTTACCTTTGGTCCTGCGTGCACTGCCCTTCTCTCCACATTTATGTGTTTGTTTGTTTGTCTATCTAATCTTTTGGGTTTTTTTTCTAATAAGGTCGACCAGTTGTCTATTTATTATTTTCTTTACTATGCATCAAGCTTCGCTGCTTGTCTTTGCTCCTGTGTGCTCGCGCACTCTCGCCTTTTCCACTTATTGTTATTTTTTATTTATTTTTGATTTATTTTGTCAATATAAAAAAAATACGCATCGTGCTGTGCCGTGTGTGTTTGCTTGAGTGCATTCGTGCGCTCTCCATTTCTCCACTTTACAATTTTTTGGATATTATTTATCTATTCCTGAGAGTTTATCTTATTTTTTATTTGTTTATTTAAATGAAGTCGACCAGTTGCCTGCCCTTCCTTCCATTATCCGTCACCGAGACAAACTGAACAACGTTCTGAGGTCGACCTTGTAAAGATAAGGATTCATGTCTGTCTGCTGTTTACCTTTGCTCCTGCGCGCACTGCCCTTCTCTCCACATTTATGTGTTTGTTTGTTTGTCTATCTAATCTTTTGGGTTTTTATTTCTAATGAGGTCGACCAGTTGTCTATTTATTATTTTTTTTACTACGCATCAAGCTGCGCTGGTTGTCTTTGCTCCTGTGTGCACGCGCACTCTCGCCTTTTCCACTTATTTTTATTTTTGATTTATTTTTGATGTATTTTGTCAATTTTTTTAAAAAAATACGCATCGTGCTGTGCTGTTTGTGTTTGGTTGAGTGCATTCGCGCGCTCTCGCTTTCTGCACTTTACAATTTTTTTGTTATTATTTATGTATTCCTTAGAGTTTATCTTATTTTTTATTTGTTTATTTAAATGAAGTCGACCAGTTGCCTGCCCTTCCTTCCATTATCCGTCACCGAGACAAACTGAACAAAGTTCTGAGGTCGACCTTGTAAAGATAAGGATTCAGGTCTGTCTGCTGTTTACCTTTGCTCCTGCCCGCACTGCCCTTCTCTCCACATTTATGTGTTTGTTTGTTTGTCTATCTAATCTTTTGGGTTTTTATTTCTAATGAGGTCGACCAGTTGTCTATTTATTATTTTTTTTACTACGCATCAAGCTGCGCTGCTTGTCTTTGCTCCTGTGTGCTCGCGCACTCTCGCCTTTTCCACTTGTTTTTATTTTTGATTTATTTTTGATTTATTTTGTCAATTTAAAAAAAATACGCATCGTGCTGTGCTGTTTGTGTTTGCTTGAGTGCATTCGCGCGCTCTCGCTTTCTCCACTTTACAATTTTTTTGTTATTATTTATCTATTCCTGAGAGTTTATCTTATTTTTTATTTGTTTATTTAAATGAAGTCGACCAGTTGCCTGCCCTTCCTTCCATTATCCGTCACCGAGACAAAGTGAACAAAGTTCTGAGGTCGACCTTGTAAAGATAAGGATTCAGGTCTGTCTGCTGTTTACCTTTGCTCCTGCGCGCACTGCCCTTCTCTCCACATTTATGTGTTTGTTTGTTTGTCTATCTAATCTTTTGGGTTTTTATTTCTAATGAGGTCGACCAGTTGTCTATTTATTATTTTTTTTTACTACGCGTCAAGCGGCGCTGCTTGTCTTTGCTCCTGTGTGCTCGCGCACTCTCGCCTTTTCCACTTATTTTTATTTTTGATTTATTTTTGATTTATTTTGTCAATTTAAAAAAAAATACGCATCGTGCTGTGCTGTTTGTGTTTGCTTGAGTGCATTCGCGCGCTCTCGCTTTCTCCACTTTACAATTTTTTTGTTATTATTTATCTATTCCTGAGAGTTTATCTTATTTTTTATTTGTTTATTTAAATGAACTCGACCAGTTGCCTGCCCTTCCTTCCATTATCTGTCACCAAGACAAACTGAACAAAGTTCTGAGGTAGACCTTGTAAAGATAAGGATTCAGGTCTGTCTGCTGTTTACCTTTGCTCCTGCGCGCACTGCCCTTCTCTCCACATTTATGTGTTTGTTTGTTTGTCTATCTAATCTTTTGGGTTTTTATTTCTAATGAGGTCGACCAGTTGTCTATTTATTATTTTTTTTTACTACGCATCAAGCTGCGCTGCTTGTCTTTGCTCCTTTGTGCTCGCGCACTCTCGCCTTTTCCACTTATTTTTATTTTTGATTTATTTTTGATGTATTTTGTCAATTTTTAAAAAAAAATACGCATCGTGCTGTGCTGTTTGTGTTTGCTTGAGTGCATTCGCGCGCTCTCGCTTTCTCCACTTTACAATTTTTTTGTTATTATTTATCTATTCCTGAGAGTTTATCTTATTTTTTATTTGTTTATTTAAATGAAGTCGACCAGTTGCCTGCCCTTCCTTCCATTATCCGTCACCAAGACAAACTGAACAAAGTTCTGAGGTCGACCTTGTAAAAATAAGGATTCAGGTCTGTCTGCTGTTTACCTTTGCTCCTGCGCGCACTGCCCTTCTCTCCACATTTATGTGTTTGTTTGTTTGTCTATCTAATCTTTTGGGTTATTATTTCTAATGAGGTCGACCAGTTGTCTATTTATTATTTTTTTTACTACGCATCAAGCTGCGCTGCTTGTCTTTGCTCCTGTTTGCTCGCGCACTCTCGCCTTTTCCACTTATTTTTATTTTTGATTTATTTTTGATTTATTTTGTCAATTTTTAAAAAAAATACGCATCGTGCTGTGCTGTTTGTGTTTCCTTGAGTGCATTCGCGCGCTCTCGCTGTCTCCACTTTACAATTTTTTTGTTATTATTTATCTATTCCTGAGAGTTTATCTTATTTTTTATTTGTTTATTTAAATGAACTCGACCAGTTGCCTGCCCTTCCTTCCATTATCTGTCACCAAGACAAACTGAACAAAGTTCTGAGGTAGACCTTGTAAAGATAAGGATTCAGGTCTGTCTGCTGTTTACCTTTGCTCCTGCCTGCACTGCCCTTCTCTCCACATTTATGTGTTTGTTGGTTTGTCTATCTAATCTTTTGGGTTTTTATTTCTAATGAGGTCGACCAGTTGTCTATTTATTATTTTTTTTTACTACGCGTCAAGCGGCGCTGCTTGTCTTTGCTCCTGTGTGCTCGCGCACTCTCGCCTTTTCCACTTATTTTTATTTTTGATTTATTTTTGATTTATTTTGTCAATTTTAAAAAAAATACGCATCGTGCTGTGCTGTTTGTGTTTGCTTGAGTGCATTCGCGCGCTCTCGCTTTCTGCACTTTACAATTTTTTTTTATTATTTATCTATTCCTGAGAGTTTATCTTATTTTTTATTTGTTTATTTAAATGAAGTCGACCAGTTGCCTGCCCTTCCTTCCATTATCCGTCACCGAGACAAACTGAACAAAGTTCTGAGGTCGACCTTGTAAAGATAAGGATTCAGGTCTGTCTGCTGTTTACCTTTGCTCCTGCGCGCACTGCCCTTCTCTCCACATTTATGTGTTTGTTTGTTTGTCTATCTAATCTTTTGGGTTTTTATTTCTAATGAGGTCAAACAGTTGTCTATTTATTATTTTTTTTACTACACATCAAGCTGCGCTGCTTGTCTTTGCTCCTGTGTGCTCACGCACTCTCGCCTTTTCCACTTATTTTTATTTTTGATTTATTTTTGATTTATTTTTCAATTAAAAAAAAATACGCATCGTGCTGTGCTGTTTGTGTTTGCTTGAGAGCATTCGCGCGCTCTCGCTTTCTGCACTTTACAATTTTTTGTTATTATTTATCTATTCCTGAGAGTTTATCTTATTTTTTATTTGTTTATTTAAATGAAGTCGACAAGTTGCCTGCCCTTCCTTCCATTATCCGTCACCGAGACAAATTGAACAAAGTTCTGAGGTCGACCTTGTGAAGATAAGGATTCAGGTCTATCTGCTGTTTACCTTTGCTACTGCGCGCACTGCCCTTCTCTCCACATTTATGTGTTTGTTTGTTTGTCTATCTAATCTTTTTGGTTTTTATTTCTAATGAGGTCGACCAGTTGTCTATTTATTATTTTTTTTTACTACGCATCAAGCTGCGCTGCATGTCTTTGCTCCTGTGGGCTCGCGCACTCTCGCCTTTTCCACTTATTTTTATTTTTGATTTATTTTTGATTTATTTTGTCAATTTAAAAAAAATACGCATCGTGCTGTGCTGTTTGTGTTTGCTTGAGTGCATTCGCGCGCTCTCGCTTTCTCCACTTTACAATTTTTTTGTTATTATTTATCTATTCCTGAGAGTTTATCTTATTTTGTATTTGTTTATTTAAATGAAGTCGACCAGTTGCCTGCCCTTCCTTCCATTATCCGTCACCGAGACAAACTGAACAAAGTTCTGAGGTCGACCTTGGAAAGATAAGGATTCAGGTCTGTCTGCTGCTTACCTTTGCTCCTACGCTCACTGCCCTTCTCTCCACATTTATGTGTTTGTTTGTTTGTCTATCTAATCTTTTGGGTTTTTATTTCTAATGAGGTCGACCAGTTGTCTATTTATTATTTTTTTTACTACGCATCAAGCTGCGCTGCTTGTCTTTGCTCCTGTGTGCTCGCGCACTCTCGCCTTTTCCACTTATTTTTATTTTTGATTTATTTTTGATTTATTTTGTCAATTTTTTAAAAAAATACGCATCGTGCTGTGCTGTTTGTGTTTGCTTGAGTGCATTCGCGCGCTCTCGCTTTCTCCACTTTACAATTTTTTTGTTATTATTTATCTATTCCTGAGAGTTTATATTATTTTTTATTTGTTTATTTAAATGAAGTCGACCAGTTGCCTGCCCTTCCTTCCATTATCCGTCACCGAGAAAAACTGAACAAAGTTCTGAGGTCGACCTTGTAAAGATAAGGATTCAGGTCTGTCTGCTGTTTACCTTTGCTCCTGCGCGCACTGCCCTTCTCTCCACATTTATGTGTTTGTTTGTTTGTCTATCTAATCTTTTGGGTTTTTATTTCTAATGAGGTCGACCAGTTGTCTATTTATTATTTTTTTTACAACGCATCAAGCTGCGCTGCTTGTCTTTGCTCCTGTGTGCTCGCGCACTCTCGCCTTTTCCACTTATTTTTATTTTTGATTTATTTTTGATTTATTTTGTCAATTTTAAAAAAAATACGCATCGTGCTGTGCTGTTTGTGTGTGCTTGAGTGCTTTCGCGCGCTCTCGCTTTGTGCACTTTACAATTTCTTTGTTATTATTTATCTATTCCTGAGAGTTTATCTTATTTTTTATTTGTTTATTTAAATGAAGTCGACCAGTTGCCTGCCCTTCCTTCCATTATCTGTCACCAAGACAAACTGAACAAAGTTCTGAGGTAGACCTTGTAAAGATAAGGATTCAGGTCTGTCTGCTGTTTACCTTTGCTCTTGCGCGCACTGCCCTTCTCTCCACATTTATGTGTTTGTTTGTTTGTCTATCTAATCTTTTGGGTTTTTATTTCTAATGAGGTTGACCAGTTGTCTATTTATTATTTTTTTTTACTACGCATCAAGCTGCGCTGCTTGTCTTTGCTCCTGTGTGCTCGCGCACTCTCGCCTTTTCCACTTATTTTTATTTTTGATTTATTTTTGATGTATTTTGTCAATTTTTAAAAAAAAATACGCATCGTGCTGTGCTGTTTGTGTTTGCTTGAGTGCATTCGCGCGCTCTCGCTTTCTCCACTTTACAATTTTTTTGTTATTATTTATCTATTCCTGAGAGTTTATCTTATTTTTTATTTGTTTATTTAAATGAAGTCGACCAGTTGCCTGCCCTTCCTTCCATTATCCGTCACCAAGACAAACTGAACAAAGTTCTGAGGTCGACCTTGTAAAAATAAGGATTCAGGTCTGTCTGCTGTTTACCTTTGCTCCTGCGCGCACTGCCCTTCTCTCCACATTTATGTGTTTGTTTGTTTGTCTATCTAATCTTTTGGGTTATTATTTCTAATGAGGTCGACCAGTTGTCTATTTATTATTTTTTTTACTACGCATCAAGCTGCGCTGCTTGTCTTTGCTCCTGTTTGCTCGCGCACTCTCGCCTTTTCCACTTATTTTTATTTTTGATTTATTTTTGATTTATTTTGTCAATTTTTAAAAAAAATACGCATCGTGCTGTGCTGTTTGTGTTTCCTTGAGTGCATTCGCGCGCTCTCGCTTTCTCCACTTTACAATTTTTTTGTTATTATTTTTCTATTCCTGAGAGTTTATCTTATTTTTTATTTGTTTATTTAAATGAACTCGACCAGTTGCCTGCCCTTCCTTCCATTATCTGTCACCAAGACAAACTGAACAAAGTTCTGAGGTAGACCTTGTAAAGATAAGGATTCAGGTCTGTCTGCTGTTTACCTTTGCTCCTGCCTGCACTGCCCTTCTCTCCACATTTATGTGTTTGTTGGTTTGTCTATCTAATCTTTTGGGTTTTTATTTCTAATGAGGTCGACCAGTTGTCTATTTATTATTTTTTTTTACTACGCGTCAAGCGGCGCTGCTTGTCTTTGCTCCTGTGTGCTCGCGCACTCTCGCCTTTTCCACTTATTTTTATTTTTGATTTATTTTTTATTTATTTTGTCAATTTAAAAAAAAATACGCATCGTGCTGTGCTGTTTGTGTTTGCTTGAGTGCATTCGCGCGCTCTCGCTTTCTGCACTTTACAATTTTTTTTTTATTATTTATCTATTCCTGAGAGTTTATCTTATTTTTTATTTTTTTATTTAAATGAAGTCGACCAGTTGCCTGCCCTTCCTTCCATTATCCGTCACCGAGACAAACTGAACAAAGTTCTGAGGTCGACCTTGTAAAGATAAGGATTCAGGTCTGTCTGCTGTTTACCTTTGCTCCTGCGCGCACTGCCCTTCTCTCCACATTTATGTGTTTGTTTGTTTGTCTATCTAATCTTTTGGGTTTTTATTTCTAATGAGGTCGAACAGTTGTCTATTTATTATTTTTTTTACTACACATCAAGCTGCGCTGCTTGTCTTTGCTCCTGTGTGCTCACGCACTCTCGCCTTTTCCACTTATTTTTATTTTTGATTTATTTTTGATTTATTTTTCAATTAAAAAAAAATACGCATCGTGCTGTGCTGTTTGTGTTTGCTTGAGAGCATTCGCGCGCTCTCGCTTTCTGCACTTTACAATTTTTTTGTTATTATTTATCTATTCCTGAGAGTTTATCTTATTTTTTATTTGTTTATTTAAATGAAGTCGACCAGTTGCCTGCCCTTCCTTCCATTATCCGTCACCGAGACAAACTGAACAAAGTTCTGAGGTCGACCTTGGAAAGATAAGGATTCAGGTCTGTCTGCTGCTTACCTTTGCTCCTACGCTCACTGCCCTTCTCTCCACATTTATGTGTTTGTTTGTTTGTCTATCTAATCTTTTGGGTTTTTATTTCTAATGAGGTCGACCAGTTGTCTATTTATTATTTTTTTTACTACGCATCAAGCTGCGCTGCTTCTCTTTGCTCCTGTGTGCTCGCGCACTCTCGCCTTTTCCACTTATTTTTATTTTTGATTTATTTTTGATTTATTTTGTCAATTTTTTAAAAAAATACGCATCGTGCTGTGCTGTTTGTGTTTGCTTGAGTGCATTCGCGCGCTCTCGCTTTCTCCACTTTACAATTTTTTTGTTATTATTTATCTATTCCTGAGAGTTTATATTATTTTTTATTTGTTTATTTAAATGAAGTCGACCAGTTGCCTGCCCTTCCTTCCATTATCCGTCACCGAGAAAAACTGAACAAAGTTCTGAGGTCGACCTTGTAAAGATAAGGATTCAGGTCTGTCTGCTGTTTACCTTTGCTCCTGCGCGCACTGCCCTTCTCTCCACATTTATGTGTTTGTTTGTTTGTCTATCTAATCTTTTGGGTTTTTATTTCTAATGAGGTCGACCAGTTGTCTATTTATTATTTTTTTTACTACGCATCAAGCTGCGCTGCTTGTCTTTGCTCCTGTGTGCTCGCGCACTCTCGCCTTTTCCACTTATTTTTATTTTTGATTTATTTTTGATTTATTTTGTCAATTTTAAAAAAAATACGCATCGTGCTGTGCTGTTTGTGTGTGCTTGAGTGCTTTCGCGCGCTCTCGCTTTGTGCACTTTACAATTTTTTTGTTATTATTTATCTATTCCTGAGAGTTTATCTTATTTTTTATTTGTTTATTTAAATGAAGTCGACCAGTTGCCTGCCCTTCCTTCCATTATCTGTCACCAAGACAAACTGAACAAAGTTCTGAGGTAGACCTTGTAAAGATAAGGATTCAGGTCTGTCTGCTGTTTACCTTTGCTCTTGCGCGCACTGCCCTTCTCTCCACATTTATGTGTTTGTTTGTTTGTCTATCTAATCTTTTGGGTTTTTATTTCTAATGAGGTTGACCAGTTGTCTATTTATTATTTTTTTTTACTACGCATCAAGCTGCGCTGCTTGTCTTTGCTCCTGTGTGCTCGCGCACTCTCGCCTTTTCCACTTATTTTTATTTTTGATTTATTTTTGATGTATTTTTTCTATTTTTTAAAAAAAATACGCATCGTGCTGTGCTGTTTGTGTTTGCTTGAGTGCATTCGCGCGCTCTCGCTTTCTCCACTTTACAATTTTTTTGTTATTATTTATCTATTCCTGAGAGTTTATCTTATTTTTTATTTGTTTATTTAAATGAAGTCGACCAGTTGCCTGCCCTTCCTTCCATTATCCGTCACCAAGACAAACTGAACAAAGTTCTGAGGTCGACCTTGTAAAAATAAGGATTCAGGTCTGTCTGCTGTTTACCTTTGCTCCTGCGCTCACTGCCCTTCTCTCCACATTTATGTGTTTGTTTGTTTGTCTATCTAATCTTTTGGGTTATTATTTCTAATGAGGTCGACCAGTTGTCTATTTATTATTTTTTTTACTACGCATCAAGCTGCGCTGCTTGTCTTTGCTCCTGTGTGCTCGCGCACTCTTGCCTTTTCCACTTATTTTTATTTTTGATGTATTTTTGATTTATTTTGTCAATTTTTAAAAAAAATACGCATCGTGCTGTGCTGTTTGTGTTTGCTTGAGTGCATTCTCGCGCTCTCGCTTTCTCCACTTTACAATTTTTTTGTTATTATTTATCTATTCCTGAGAGTTTATATTATTTTTTATTTGTTTATTTAAATGAAGTAGACCAGTTGAATGCACTTCCTTCCATTATCCGTCACCGAGACAAACTGAACAAAGTTCTGAGGTCGACCTTGTAAAGATAAGGATTCAGGTCTGTCTGCTGTTTACCTTTGCTCCTGCCTGCACTGCCCTTCTCTCCACATTTATGTGTTTGTTTGTTTGTCTATCTAATCTTTTGGGTTTTTATTTCTAATGAGGTCGACCAGTTGTCTATTTATTATTTTTTTTTACTACGCATCAAGCTGCGCTGCTTGTCTTTGCTCCTGTGGGCTCGCGCACTCTCGCCTTTTCCACTTATTTTTATTTTTGATTTATTTTTTATTTATTTTGTCAATTTAAAAAAAATACGCATCGTGCTGTGCTGTTTGTGTTTGCTTGAGTGCATTCGCGCGCTCTCGCTTTCTCCACTTTACAATTTTTTTGTTATTATTTATCTATTCCTGAGAGTTTATCTTATATTTTATTTGTTTATTTAAATGAAGTCGACCAGTTGCCTGCCCTTCCTTCCATTATCCGTCACCGAGACAAACTGAACAAAGTTCTGAGGTCGACCTTGGAAAGATAAGGATTCAGGTCTGTCTGCTGTTTACCTTTGCTCCTGCGCTCACTGCCCTTCTCTCCACATTTATGTGTTTGTTTGTTTGTCTATCTAATCTTTTGGGTTTTTATTTCTAATGAGGTCGACCAGTTGTCTATTTATTATTTTTTTTACTACGCATCAAGCTGCGCTGCTTGTCTTTGCTCCTGTGTGCTCGCGCACTCTCGCCTTTTCCACTTATTTTTATTTTTGATTTATTTTTGATTTATTTTGTCAATTTTAAAAAAAATACGCATCGTGCTGTGCTGTTTGTGTTTGCTTGAGTGCTTTCGCGCGCTCTCGCTTTGTGCACTTTACAATTTTTTTGTTATTATTTATCTATTCCTGAGAGTTTATCTTATTTTTTATTTGTTTATTTAAATGAACTCGACCAGTTGCCTGCCCTTCCTTCCATTATCTGTCACCAAGACAAACTGAACAAAGTTCTGAGGTAGACCTTGTAAAGATAAGGATTCAGGTTTGTCTGCTGTTTACCTTTGCTCCTGCGCGCACTGCCCTTCTCTCCACATTTATGTGTTTGTTTGTTTGTCTATCTAATCTTTTGAGTTTTTATTTCTAATGAGGTCGACCAGTTGTCTATTTATTATTTTTTTTTACTACGCATCAAGCTGCGCTGCTTGTCTTTGCTCCTGTGTGCTCGCGCACTCTCGCCTTTTCCACTTATTTTTATTTTTGATTTATTTTTGATGTATTTTTTCAATTTTTTAAAAAAATACGCATCGTGCTGTGCTGTTTGTGTTTGCTTGAGTGCATTCGCGCGCTCTCGCTTTCTCCACTTTACAATTTTTTTGTTATTATTTATCTATTCCTGAGAGTTTATCTTATTTTTTATTTGTTTATTTAAATGAAGTCGACCAGTTGCCTGCCCTTCCTTCCATTATCCGTCACCAAGACAAACTGAACAAAGTTCTGAGGTCGACCTTGTAAAAATAAGGATTCAGGTCTGTCTGCTGTTTACCTTTGCTCCTGCGCTCACTGCCCTTCTCTCCACATTTATGTGTTTGTTTGTTTGTCTATCAAATCTTTTGGGTTATTATTTCTAATGAGGTCGACCAGTTGTCTATTTATTATTTTTTTTTACTACGCATCAAGCTGCGCTGCTTGTCTTTGCTCCTGTTTGCTCGCGCACTCTTGCCTTTTCCACTTATTTTTATTTTTGATGTATTTTTGATTTATTTTGTCAATTTTTAAAAAAAATACGCATCGTGCTGTGCTGTTTGTGTTTGCTTGAGTGCATTCGCGCGCTCTCGCTTTCTCCACTTTACAATTTTTTTGTTATTATTTATCTATTCCTGAGAGTTTATATTATTTTTTATTTGTTTATTTAAATGAAGTCGACCAGTTGAATGCCCTTCCTTCCATTATCCGTCACCGAGACAAACTGAACAAAGTTCTGAGGTCGACCTTGTAAAGATAACTATTCAGGTCTGTCTGCTGTTTACCTTTGCTCCTGCGCTCACTGCCCTTCTCTCCACATTTATGTGTTTGTTTGTTTGTCTATCTAATCTTTTGGGTTTTTATTTCTAATGAGGTCGACCAGTTGTCTATTTATTATTTTTTTTACTACGCATCAAGCTGCGCTGCTTGTCTTTGCTCCTGTGTGCTTGCGCACTCTCGCTGTTTCCACTTATTTTTATTTTTGATTTATTTTTGATTTATTATGTCAATTTAAAAAAAAATACGCATCGTGCTGTGCTGTTTGTGTTTGCTTGAGTGCATTCGCGCGCTCTCGCTTTCTCCACTTTACAATTTTTTTGTTATTATTTATCTATTCCTGAGAGTATATCTTATTTTTTATTTGTTTATTTAAATGAAGTCGCCCAGTTGCCTGCCCTTCCTTCCATTATCCGTCACCGTGACAAACTGAACATAGTTCTGAGGTCGACCTTGTATAAGGATTCAGGTCTGTCTGCTGTTTACCTTTGCTCCTGCGCGCACTGCCCTTCTCTCCACATTTATGTGTTTGTTTGTTTGTCTATCTAATCTTTTGGGTTTTTATTTCTAATGAGGTCGACCAGTTGTCTATTTATTATTTTTTTTACTACGAATCAAGCTGCGCTGCTTGTCTTTGCTCCTGTGTGCTCGCGTACTCTCGCCTTTTCCACTTATTTTTATTTTTTATTTATTTTTGATTTATTTTGTCAATTTAAAAAAAAATACGCATCGTGCTGTGCTGTTTGTGTTTGCTTGAGTGCATTCGCGCGCTCTCGCTTTCTGCACTTTACAATTTATTTGTTATTATTTATCTATTCCTGAGAGTTTATCTTATTTTTTATTTGTTTATTTAAATGAAGTCGACCAGTTGCCTGCCCTTCCTTCCATTATCCGTCACCGAGACAAACTGAACAAAGTTCTGAGGTCGACCTTGTAAAGATAAGGATTCAGGTCTGTCTGCTGTTTACCTTTGCTCCTGCCCGCACTGCCCTTCTCTCCACATTTATGTGTTTGTTTGTTTGTCTATCTAATCTTTTGGGTTTTTATTTCTAATGAGGTCGACCAGTTGTCTATTTATTATTTTTTTTACTACGCATCAAGATGCGCTGCTTGTCTTTGCTCCTGTGTGCTCGCGCACTCTCGCCTTTTCCACTTATTGTTATTTTTGAATTATTTTTGATTTATTTTGTCATTTTAAAAAAAATACGCATCGTGCTGTGCTGTTTGTGTTTGCTTGAGTGCATTCGCGCGCTCTCGCTTTCTCCACTTTACAATTTTTTTGCTATTATTTACCTATTCCTGAGAGTTTATCTTATTTTTTATTTGTTTATTTAAATGAAGTCGACCAGTTGCCTGCCCTTCCTTCCATTATCGGTCACCGAGTCAAACTGAACAAAGTTCTGAGGTCGACCTTGTAAAGATAAGGATTCAGGTCTGTCTGCTGTTTACCTTTGCTCCTGCGCGCACTGCCCTTCTCTCCACATTTATGTGTTTGTTTGTTTGTCTATCTAATCTTTTGGGTTTTTATTTCTAATGAGGTCGACCAGTTGTCTATTTATTATTTTTTTTACTACGCATCAAGCTGCGCTGTTTGTCTTTGCTCCAGTGTGCTCCCGCACTCTCGCCTTTTCCACTTATTTTTAGATTTGATTTATTTTTGATTTATTTTATCAATTTAAAAAAAAATACGCATCGTGCTGTGCTGTTTGTGTTTGCTTGAGTGCATTCGCGCGCTCTCGCTTTCTCCACTTTACAATTTTTGTTATTATTTAACTATTCCTGACAGTTTATCTTATTTTTTATTTGTTTATTTAAATGAAGTCGACCAGTTGCCTGCCCTTCCTTCCATTATCCGTCACCGAGACAAACTGAACAAAGTTCTGAGGTCGACCTTGTAAAGATAAGGATTCAGGTCTGTCTGCTGTTTACCTTTGATCCTGTGCGCACTGCCCTTCTCTCCACATTTATGTGTTTGTTTGGCTATCTAATCTTTTGGGTTTTTATTTCTAATGAGGTCGACCAGTTGTCTATTTATTATATTTTTACTACGCATCAAACTGCGCTGCTTGACTTTGCTCCTGTGTGCTCGCACACTCTCGCCTTTTCCACTTATTTTTATTTTTGATTTATTTTTGATTTATTATATCAATTTTTAAAAAAAATACGCATCGTGCTGTGCTGTTTGTGTTTGCTTGAGTGCATTCGCGCGCTCTCGCTTTCTCCACTTTACAATTCTTTTGTTATTATTTATCTATTCCTGAGAGTTTATCTTATTTTTTATTTGTTTATTTAAATGAGGTCGACCAGTTGCCTGCCGTTCCATCCATTATCCGTCACCGAGACAAACTGAACAAAGTTCTGAGGTCGACCTTGTAAAGATAAGGATTCAGGTCTGTCTGCTCCTTACCTTTGCTCCTGCGCGCACTGCCCTTCTCTCCACATTTATGTGTTTGTTTGTTTGTCTATCTAATCTTCTGGGTTTTTATTTTTAATGAGGTCGACCAGTTGTCTATTTATTATTTTTTTTACTACGCATCAAGCTGCGCTGCTTCTCTTTGCTCCTGTGTGCTCGCGCACTCTCGCCTTTTCCACTTATTTTTATTTTTGATTTATTTTTGATTTATTTTGTCAATTTTTTAAAAAAATACGCATCGTGCTGTGCTGTTTGTGTTTGCTTGAGTGCATTCGCGCGCTCTCGCTTTCTCCACTTTACAATTTTTTTGTTATTATTTATCTATTCCTGAGAGTTTATATTATTTTTTATTTGTTTATTTAAATGAAGTCGACCAGTTGCCTGCCCTTCCTTCCATTATCCGTCACCGAGAAAAACTGAACAAAGTTCTGAGGTCGACCTTGTAAAGATAAGGATTCAGGTCTGTCTGCTGTTTACCTTTGCTCCTGCGCGCACTGCCCTTCTCTCCACATTTATGTGTTTGTTTGTTTGTCTATCTAATCTTTTGGGTTTTTATTTCTAATGAGGTCGACCAGTTGTCTATTTATTATTTTTTTTACTACGCATCAAGCTGCGCTGCTTGTCTTTGCTCCTGTGTGCTCGCGCACTCTCGCCTTTTCCACTTATTTTTATTTTTGATTTATTTTTGATTTATTTTGTCAATTTTAAAAAAAATACGCATCGTGCTGTGCTGTTTGTGTGTGCTTGAGTGCTTTCGCGCGCTCTCGCTTTGTGCACTTTACAATTTTTTTGTTATTATTTATCTATTCCTGAGAGTTTATCTTATTTTTTATTTGTTTATTTAAATGAAGTCGACCAGTTGCCTGCCCTTCCTTCCATTATCTGTCACCAAGACAAACTGAACAAAGTTCTGAGGTAGACCTTGTAAAGATAAGGATTCAGGTCTGTCTGCTGTTTACATTTGCTCTTGCGCGCACTGCCCTTCTCTCCACATTTATGTGTTTGTTTGTTTGTCTATCTAATCTTTTGGGTTTTTATTTCTAATGAGGTTGACCAGTTGTCTATTTATTATTTTTTTTTACTACGCATCAAGCTGCGCTGCTTGTCTTTGCTCCTGTGTGCTCGCGCACTCTCGCCTTTTCCACTTATTTTTATTTTTGATTTATTTTTGATGTATTTTTTCTATTTTTTAAAAAAAATACGCATCGTGCTGTGCTGTTTGTGTTTGCTTGAGTGCATTCGCGCGCTCTCGCTTTCTCCACTTTACAATTTTTTTGTTATTATTTATCTATTCCTGAGAGTTTATCTTATTTTTTATTTGTTTATTTAAATGAAGTCGACCAGTTGCCTGCCCTTCCTTCCATTATCCGTCACCAAGACAAACTGAACAAAGTTCTGAGGTCGACCTTGTAAAAATAAGGATTCAGGTCTGTCTGCTGTTTACCTTTGCTCCTGCGCTCACTGCCCTTCTCTCCACATTTATGTGTTTGTTTGTTTGTCTATCTAATCTTTTGGGTTATTATTTCTAATGAGGTCGACCAGTTGTCTATTTATTATTTTTTTTACTACGCATCAAGCTGCGCTGCTTGTCTTTGCTCCTGTTTGCTCGCGCACTCTTGCCTTTTCCACTTATTTTTATTTTTGATGTATTTTTGATTTATTTTGTCAATTTTTAAAAAAAATACGCATCGTGCTGTGCTGTTTGTGTTTGCTTGAGTGCATTCTCGCGCTCTCGCTTTCTCCACTTTACAATTTTTTTGTTATTATTTATCTATTCCTGAGAGTTTATATTATTTTTTATTTGTTTATTTAAATGAAGTAGACCAGTTGAATGCACTTCCTTCCATTATCCGTCACCGAGACAAACTGAACAAAGTTCTGAGGTCGACCTTGTAAAGATAAGGATTCAGGTCTGTCTGCTGTTTACCTTTGCTCCTGCCTGCACTGCCCTTCTCTCCACATTTATGTGTTTGTTTGTTTGTCTATCTAATCTTTTGGGTTTTTATTTCTAATGAGGTCGACCAGTTGTCTATTTATTATTTTTTTTTACTACGCATCAAGCTGCGCTGCTTGTCTTTGCTCCTGTGGGCTCGCGCACTCTCGCCTTTTCCACTTATTTTTATTTTTGATTTATTTTTTATTTATTTTGTCAATTTAAAAAAAATACGCATCGTGCTGTGCTGTTTGTGTTTGCTTGAGTGCATTCGCGCGCTCTCGCTTTCTCCACTTTACAATTTTTTTGTTATTATTTATCTATTCCTGAGAGTTTATCTTATATTTTATTTGTTTATTTAAATGAAGTCGACCAGTTGCCTGCCCTTCCTTCCATTATCCGTCACCGAGACAAACTGAACAAAGTTCTGAGGTCGACCTTGGAAAGATAAGGATTCAGGTCTGTCTGCTGTTTACCTTTGCTCCTGCGCTCACTGCCCTTCTCTCCACATTTATGTGTTTGTTTGTTTGTCTATCTAATCTTTTGGGTTTTTATTTCTAATGAGGTCGACCAGTTGTCTATTTATTATTTTTTTTACTACGCATCAAGCTGCGCTGCTTGTCTTTGCTCCTGTGTGCTCGCGCACTCTCGCCTTTTCCACTTATTTTTATTTTTGATTTATTTTTGATTTATTTTGTCAATTTTAAAAAAAATACGCATCGTGCTGTGCTGTTTGTGTTTGCTTGAGTGCTTTCGCGCGCTCTCGCTTTGTGCACTTTACAATTTTTTTGTTATTATTTATCTATTCCTGAGAGTTTATCTTATTTTTTATTTGTTTATTTAAATGAACTCGACCAGTTGCCTGCCCTTCCTTCCATTATCTGTCACCAAGACAAACTGAACAAAGTTCTGAGGTAGACCTTGTAAAGATAAGGATTCAGGTTTGTCTGCTGTTTACCTTTGCTCCTGCGCGCACTGCCCTTCTCTCCACATTTATGTGTTTGTTTGTTTGTCTATCTAATCTTTTGAGTTTTTATTTCTAATGAGGTCGACCAGTTGTCTATTTATTATTTTTTTTTACTACGCATCAAGCTGCGCTGCTTGTCTTTGCTCCTGTGTGCTCGCGCACTCTCGCCTTTTCCACTTATTTTTATTTTTGATTTATTTTTGATGTATTTTTTCAATTTTTTAAAAAAAATACGCATCGTGCTGTGCTGTTTGTGTTTGCTTGAGTGCATTCGCGCGCTCTCGCTTTCTCCACTTTACAATTTTTTTGTTATTATTTATCTATTCCTGAGAGTTTATCTTATTTTTTATTTGTTTATTTAAATGAAGTCGACCAGTTGCCTGCCCTTCCTTCCATTATCCGTCACCAAGACAAACTGAACAAAGTTCTGAGGTCGACCTTGTAAAAATAAGGATTCAGGTCTGTCTGCTGTTTACCTTTGCTCCTGCGCTCACTGCCCTTCTCTCCACATTTATGTGTTTGTTTGTTTGTCTATCAAATCTTTTGGGTTATTATTTCTAATGAGGTCGACCAGTTGTCTATTTATTATTTTTTTTTACTACGCATCAAGCTGCGCTGCTTGTCTTTGCTCCTGTTTGCTCGCGCACTCTTGCCTTTTCCACTTATTTTTATTTTTGATGTATTTTTGATTTATTTTGTCAATTTTTAAAAAAAATACGCATCGTGCTGTGCTGTTTGTGTTTGCTTGAGTGCATTCGCGCGCTCTCGCTTTCTCCACTTTACAATTTTTTTGTTATTATTTATCTATTCCTGAGAGTTTATATTATTTTTTATTTGTTTATTTAAATGAAGTCGACCAGTTGAATGCCCTTCCTTCCATTATCCGTCACCGAGACAAACTGAACAAAGTTCTGAGGTCGACCTTGTAAAGATAACTATTCAGGTCTGTCTGCTGTTTACCTTTGCTCCTGCGCTCACTGCCCTTCTCTCCACATTTATGTGTTTGTTTGTTTGTCTATCTAATCTTTTGGGTTTTTATTTCTAATGAGGTCGACCAGTTGTCTATTTATTATTTTTTTTACTACGCATCAAGCTGCGCTGCTTGTCTTTGCTCCTGTGTGCTTGCGCACTCTCGCTGTTTCCACTTATTTTTATTTTTGATTTATTTTTGATTTATTATGTCAATTTAAAAAAAAATACGCATCGTGCTGTGCTGTTTGTGTTTGCTTGAGTGCATTCGCGCGCTCTCGCTTTCTCCACTTTACAATTTTTTTGTTATTATTTATCTATTCCTGAGAGTATATCTTATTTTTTATTTGTTTATTTAAATGAAGTCGCCCAGTTGCCTGCCCTTCCTTCCATTATCCGTCACCGTGACAAACTGAACATAGTTCTGAGGTCGACCTTGTATAAGGATTCAGGTCTGTCTGCTGTTTACCTTTGCTCCTGCGCGCACTGCCCTTCTCTCCACATTTATGTGTTTGTTTGTTTGTCTATCTAATCTTTTGGGTTTTTATTTCTAATGAGGTCGACCAGTTGTCTATTTATTATTTTTTTTACTACGAATCAAGCTGCGCTGCTTGTCTTTGCTCCTGTGTGCTCGCGTACTCTCGCCTTTTCCACTTATTTTTATTTTTTATTTATTTTTGATTTATTTTGTCAATTTAAAAAAAAATACGCATCGTGCTGTGCTGTTTGTGTTTGCTTGAGTGCATTCGCGCGCTCTCGCTTTCTGCACTTTACAATTTATTTGTTATTATTTATCTATTCCTGAGAGTTTATCTTATTTTTTATTTGTTTATTTAAATGAAGTCGACCAGTTGCCTGCCCTTCCTTCCATTATCCGTCACCGAGACAAACTGAACAAAGTTCTGAGGTCGACCTTGTAAAGATAAGGATTCAGGTCTGTCTGCTGTTTACCTTTGCTCCTGCCCGCACTGCCCTTCTCTCCACATTTATGTGTTTGTTTGTTTGTCTATCTAATCTTTTGGGTTTTTATTTCTAATGAGGTCGACCAGTTGTCTATTTATTATTTTTTTTACTACGCATCAAGATGCGCTGCTTGTCTTTGCTCCTGTGTGCTCGCGCACTCTCGCCTTTTCCACTTATTGTTATTTTTGAATTATTTTTGATTTATTTTGTCATTTTAAAAAAAATACGCATCGTGCTGTGCTGTTTGTGTTTGCTTGAGTGCATTCGCGCGCTCTCGCTTTCTCCACTTTACAATTTTTTTGCTATTATTTACCTATTCCTGAGAGTTTATCTTATTTTTTATTTGTTTATTTAAATGAAGTCGACCAGTTGCCTGCCCTTCCTTCCATTATCGGTCACCGAGTCAAACTGAACAAAGTTCTGAGGTCGACCTTGTAAAGATAAGGATTCAGGTCTGTCTGCTGTTTACCTTTGCTCCTGCGCGCACTGCCCTTCTCTCCACATTTATGTGTTTGTTTGTTTGTCTATCTAATCTTTTGGGTTTTTATTTCTAATGAGGTCGACCAGTTGTCTATTTATTATTTTTTTTACTACGCATCAAGCTGCGCTGTTTGTCTTTGCTCCAGTGTGCTCCCGCACTCTCGCCTTTTCCACTTATTTTTAGATTTGATTTATTTTTGATTTATTTTATCAATTTAAAAAAAAATACGCATCGTGCTGTGCTGTTTGTGTTTGCTTGAGTGCATTCGCGCGCTCTCGCTTTCTCCACTTTACAATTTTTGTTATTATTTAACTATTCCTGACAGTTTATCTTATTTTTTATTTGTTTATTTAAATGAAGTCGACCAGTTGCCTGCCCTTCCTTCCATTATCCGTCACCGAGACAAACTGAACAAAGTTCTGAGGTCGACCTTGTAAAGATAAGGATTCAGGTCTGTCTGCTGTTTACCTTTGATCCTGTGCGCACTGCCCTTCTCTCCACATTTATGTGTTTGTTTGGCTATCTAATCTTTTGGGTTTTTATTTCTAATGAGGTCGACCAGTTGTATATTTATTATATTTTTACTACGCATCAAACTGCGCTGCTTGACTTTGCTCCTGTGTGCTCGCACACTCTCGCCTTTTCCACTTATTTTTATTTTTGATTTATTTTTGATTTATTATATCAATTTTTAAAAAAAATACGCATCGTGCTGTGCTGTTTGTGTTTGCTTGAGTGCATTCGCGCGCTCTCGCTTTCTCCACTTTACAATTCTTTTGTTATTATTTATCTATTCCTGAGAGTTTATCTTATTTTTTATTTGTTTATTTAAATGAAGTCGACCAGTTGCCTGCCGTTCCATCCATTATCCGTCACCGAGACAAACTGAACAAAGTTCTGAGGTCGACCTTGTAAAGATAAGGATTCAGGTCTGTCTGCTCCTTACCTTTGCTCCTGCGCGCACTGCCCTTCTCTCCACATTTATGTGTTTGTTTGTTTGTCTATCTAATCTTCTGGGTTTTTATTTTTAATGAGGTCGACCAGTTGTCTATTTATTATTTTTTTTACTACGCATCAAGCTGCGCTGCTTGTCTTTGCTCCTGTGTGCTCGCGCACTCTCACCTTTTCTACTTATTTTATTTATGATTTATTTTTGATTTATTTTGTCAATTTAAAAAAAAATACGCATCGTGCTGTGCTGTTTGTGTTTGCTTGAGTGCATTCGCGCGCTCTCGCTTTCTCCACTTTACAATTTTTTTGTTATTATTTATCTATTCCTGAGAGTTTATCTTATTTTTTATTTGTTTATTTATATGAAGTCGACCAGTTGCCTGCCCTTCCTTCCATTATCCGTCACCGAGACAAACTGAACAAAGTTCTGAGGTCGACCTTGTAAAGATAAGCATTCAGGGCTGTCTGCTGTTTACCTTTGCTCCTGCCCGCACTGCCCTGCTCTCCACATTTATGTGTTTGTTTGTTTGTCTATCTAATCTTTTGGGTTTTTATTTCTAATGAGGTCGACCAGTTGTCTATTTATTATTTTTTTTACTACGCATCTGCTGCGCTGCTTGTCTTTGCTCCTGTGTGCTCGCGCACTCTCGCCTTTTCCACTTATTGTTATTTTTGATTTATTTTTGATTTATTTTGTCAATTTAAAAAAAAATACGCATCGTGCTGTGCTGTTTGTGTTTGCTTGAGTGCATTCGCGCGCCCTCGCTTTCTCCACTTTACAATTTTTTTGTTATTATTTATCTATTCCTGAGAGTTTATCTTATTTTTTATTTGTTTATTTAAATGAAGTCGACCAGTTGCCTGCCCGTCCTTCCCTTATCCGTCACCGAGACAAACTGAACAAAGTTCTGAGGTCGACCTTGTAAAGATAAGGATTCAGGTCTGTCTGCTGTTTACCTTTGCTCCTGCGCGCACTGCCCTTCTCTCCACATTTATGTGTTTGTTTGTTTTTCTATCTAATCTTTTGGGTTTTTATTTCTAATGAGGTCGACCAGTTGTCTATTTATTATTTTTTTTACTACGCATCAAGCTGCGCTGCTTGTATTTGCTCCTGTGTGCTCGCGCACTCTC
Organism: Perognathus longimembris pacificus; assembly: GCF_023159225.1. Taxonomy (NCBI): domain Eukaryota; kingdom Metazoa; phylum Chordata; class Mammalia; order Rodentia; family Heteromyidae; genus Perognathus; species Perognathus longimembris. The sequence goes on from NW_025960217.1 coordinate 37,106, forward strand.
GCATTTTCCACTTATTTTTATTTTTGATTTATTTTTGATTTATTTTGTCAATTTAAAAAAAAATACGAATCGTGCTGTGCTGTTTGTGTTTGCTTGAGTGCATTCGCGCGCTCTCGCTTTCTCCACTTTACAAATTTTTTGTTATTATTTATCTATTCCTGAGAGTTTATCTTATTTTTTATTTGTTTATTTAAATGAAGTCGACCAGTTGCCTGCCCTTCCTTCCATTATCCGTCACCGAGACAAACTGAACAAAGTTCTGAGGTCGACCTTGTAAAGATAAGGATTCAGGTCTGTCTGCTGTTTACCTTTGCTCCTGCGCGCACTGCCCTTCTCTCCACATTTATGTGTTTGTTTGTTTGTCTATCTAATCTTTTGGGTTTTTATTTCTAATGAGGTCGACCAGTTGTCTATTTATTATTTTTTTTACTACGCATCAAGCTGCGCTGCTTGTCATTGCTCCTGTGTGCTTGCGCACTCTCGCTGTTTCCACTTATTTTTATTTTTGATTTATTTTTGATTTATTATGTCAATTTAAAAAAAAATACGCATCGTGCTGTGCTGTTTGTGTTTGCTTGAGTGCATTCGCGCGCTCTCGCTTTCTCCACTTTACAATTTTTTTGTTATTATTTATCTATTCCTGAGAGTATATCTTATTTTTTATTTGTTTATTTAAATGAAGTCGCCCAGTTGCCTGCCCTTCCTTCCATTATCCGTCACCGTGACAAACTGAACATAGTTCTGAGGTCGACCTTGTATAAGGATTCAGGTCTGTCTGCTGTTTACCTTTGCTCCTGCGCGCACTGCCCTTCTCTCCACATTTATGTGTTTGTTTGTTTGTCTATCTAATCTTTTGGGTTTTTATTTCTAATGAGGTCGACCAGTTGTCTATTTATTATTTTTTTTACTACGAATCAAGCTGCGCTGCTTGTCTTTGCTCCTGTGTGCTCGCGTACTCTCGCCTTTTCCACTTATTTTTATTTTTTATTTATTTTTGATTTATTTTGTCAATTTAAAAAAAAATACGCATCGTGCTGTGCTGTTTGTGTTTGCTTGAGTGCATTCGCGCGCTCTCGCTTTCTGCACTTTACAATTTATTTGTTATTATTTATCTATTCCTGAGAGTTTATCTTATTTTTTATTTGTTTATTTAAATGAAGTCGACCAGTTGCCTGCCCTTCCTTCCATTATCCGTCACCGAGACAAACTGAACAAAGTTCTGAGGTCGACCTTGTAAAGATAAGGATTCAGGTCTGTCTGCTGTTTACCTTTGCTCCTGCCCGCACTGCCCTTCTCTCCACATTTATGTGTTTGTTTGTTTGTCTATCTAATCTTTTGGGTTTTTATTTCTAATGAGGTCGACCAGTTGTCTATTTATTATTTTTTTTACTACGCATCAAGATGCGCTGCTTGTCTTTGCTCCTGTGTGCTCGCGCACTCTCGCCTTTTCCACTTATTGTTATTTTTGAATTATTTTTGATTTATTTTGTCATTTTAAAAAAAATACGCATCGTGCTGTGCTGTTTGTGTTTGCTTGAGTGCATTCGCGCGCTCTCGCTTTCTCCACTTTACAATTTTTTTGCTATTATTTACCTATTCCTGAGAGTTTATCTTATTTTTTATTTGTTTATTTAAATGAAGTCGACCAGTTGCCTGCCCTTCCTTCCATTATCGGTCACCGAGTCAAACTGAACAAAGTTCTGAGGTCGACCTTGTAAAGATAAGGATTCAGGTCTGTCTGCTGTTTACCTTTGCTCCTGCGCGCACTGCCCTTCTCTCCACATTTATGTGTTTGTTTGTTTGTCTATCTAATCTTTTGGGTTTTTATTTCTAATGAGGTCGACCAGTTGTCTATTTATTATTTTTTTTACTACGCATCAAGCTGCGCTGTTTGTCTTTGCTCCAGTGTGCTCCCGCACTCTCGCCTTTTCCACTTATTTTTAGATTTGATTTATTTTTGATTTATTTTATCAATTTAAAAAAAATACGCATCGTGCTGTGCTGTTTGTGTTTGCTTGAGTGCATTCGCGCGCTCTCGCTTTCTCCACTTTACAATTTTTGTTATTATTTAACTATTCCTGACAGTTTATCTTATTTTTTATTTGTTTATTTAAATGAAGTCGACCAGTTGCCTGCCCTTCCTTCCATTATCCGTCACCGAGACAAACTGAACAAAGTTCTGAGGTCGACCTTGTAAAGATAAGGATTCAGGTCTGTCTGCTGTTTACCTTTGATCCTGTGCGCACTGCCCTTCTCTCCACATTTATGTGTTTGTTTGGCTATCTAATCTTTTGGGTTTTTATTTCTAATGAGGTCGACCAGTTGTCTATTTATTATATTTTTACTACGCATCAAACTGCGCTGCTTGACTTTGCTCCTGTGTGCTCGCACACTCTCGCCTTTTCCACTTATTTTTATTTTTGATTTATTTTTGATTTATTATATCAATTTTTAAAAAAAATACGCATCGTGCTGTGCTGTTTGTGTTTGCTTGAGTGCATTCGCGCGCTCTCGCTTTCTCCACTTTACAATTCTTTTGTTATTATTTATCTATTCCTGAGAGTTTATCTTATTTTTTATTTGTTTATTTAAATGAAGTCGACCAGTTGCCTGCCGTTCCATCCATTATCCGTCACCGAGACAAACTGAACAAAGTTCTGAGGTCGACCTTGTAAAGATAAGGATTCAGGTCTGTCTGCTCCTTACCTTTGCTCCTGCGCGCACTGCCCTTCTCTCCACATTTATGTGTTTGTTTGTTTGTCTATCTAATCTTCTGGGTTTTTATTTTTAATGAGGTCGACCAGTTGTCTATTTATTATTTTTTTTACTACGCATCAAGCTGCGCTGCTTGTCTTTGCTCCTGTGTGCTCGCGCACTCTCACCTTTTCTACTTATTTTATTTATGATTTATTTTTGATTTATTTTGTCAATTTAAAAAAAAATACGCATCGTGCTGTGCTGTTTGTGTTTGCTTGAGTGCATTCGCGCGCTCTCGCTTTCTCCACTTTACAATTTTTTTGTTATTATTTATCTATTCCTGAGAGTTTATCTTATTTTTTATTTGTTTATTTATATGAAGTCGACCAGTTGCCTGCCCTTCCTTCCATTATCCGTCACCGAGACAAACTGAACAAAGTTCTGAGGTCGACCTTGTAAAGATAAGCATTCAGGGCTGTCTGCTGTTTACCTTTGCTCCTGCCCGCACTGCCCTTCTCTCCACATTTATGTGTTTGTTTGTTTGTCTATCTAATCTTTTGGGTTTTTATTTCTAATGAGGTCGACCAGTTGTCTATTTATTATTTTTTTTACTACGCATCTGCTGCGCTGCTTGTCTTTGCTCCTGTGTGCTCGCGCACTCTCGCCTTTTCCACTTATTGTTATTTTTGATTTATTTTTGATTTATTTTGTCAATTTAAAAAAAAATACGCATCGTGCTGTGCTGTTTGTGTTTGCTTGAGTGCATTCGCGCGCCCTCGCTTTCTCCACTTTACAATTTTTTTGTTATTATTTATCTATTCCTGAGAGTTTATCTTATTTTTTATTTGTTTATTTAAATGAAGTCGACCAGTTGCCTGCCCGTCCTTCCCTTATCCGTCACCGAGACAAACTGAACAAAGTTCTGAGGTCGACCTTGTAAAGATAAGGATTCAGGTCTGTCTGCTGTTTACCTTTGCTCCTGCGCGCACTGCCCTTCTCTCCACATTTATGTGTTTGTTTGTTTTTCTATCTAATCTTTTGGGTTTTTATTTCTAATGAGGTCGACCAGTTGTCTATTTATTATTTTTTTTACTACGCATCAAGCTGCGCTGCTTGTATTTGCTCCTGTGTGCTCGCGCACTCTCGCATTTTCCACTTATTTTTATTTTTGATTTATTTTTGATTTATTTTGTCAATTTAAAAAAAAATACGAATCGTGCTGTGCTGTTTGTGTTTGCTTGAGTGCATTCGCGCGCTCTCGCTTTCTCCACTTTACAAATTTTTTGTTATTATTTATCTATTCCTGAGAGTTTATCTTATTTTTTATTTGTTTATTTAAATGAAGTCGACCAGTTGCCTGCCCTTCCTTCCATTATCCGTCACCGAGACAAACTGAACAAAGTTCTGAGGTCGACCTTGTAAAGATAAGGATTCAGGTCTGTCTGCTGTTTACCTTTGCTCCTGCGCGCACTGCCCTTCTCTCCACATTTATGTGTTTGTTTGTTTGTCTATCTAATCTTTTGGGTTTTTATTTCTAATGAGGTCGACCAGTTGTCTATTTATTATTTTTTTTACTACGCATCAAGCTGCGCTGCTTGTCTTTGCTCCTGTGTGCTTGCGCACTCTCGCTGTTTCCACTTATTTTTATTTTTGATTTATTTTTGATTTATTATGTCAATTTAAAAAAAAATACGCATCGTGCTGTGCTGTTTGTGTTTGCTTGAGTGCATTCGCGCGCTCTCGCTTTCTCCACTTTACAATTTTTTTGTTATTATTTATCTATTCCTGAGAGTATATCTTATTTTTTATTTGTTTATTTAAATGAAGTCGCCCAGTTGCCTGCCCTTCCTTCCATTATCCGTCACCGTGACAAACTGAACATAGTTCTGAGGTCGACCTTGTATAAGGATTCAGGTCTGTCTGCTGTTTACCTTTGCTCCTGCGCGCACTGCCCTTCTCTCCACATTTATGTGTTTGTTTGTTTGTCTATCTAATCTTTTGGGTTTTTATTTCTAATGAGGTCGACCAGTTGTCTATTTATTATTTTTTTTACTACGAATCAAGCTGCGCTGCTTGTCTTTGCTCCTGTGTGCTCGCGTACTCTCGCCTTTTCCACTTATTTTTATTTTTTATTTATTTTGATTTATTTTGTCAATTTAAAAAAAAATACGCATCGTGCTGTGCTGTTTGTGTTTGCTTGAGTGCATTCGCGCGCTCTCGCTTTCTGCACTTTACAATTTATTTGTTATTATTTATCTATTCCTGAGAGTTTATCTTATTTTTTATTTGTTTATTTAAATGAAGTCGACCAGTTGCCTGCCCTTCCTTCCATTATCCGTCACCGAGACAAACTGAACAAAGTTCTGAGGTCGACCTTGTAAAGATAAGGATTCAGGTCTGTCTGCTGTTTACCTTTGCTCCTGCCCGCACTGCCCTTCTCTCCACATTTATGTGTTTGTTTGTTTGTCTATCTAATCTTTTGGGTTTTTATTTCTAATGAGGTCGACCAGTTGTCTATTTATTATTTTTTTTACTACGCATCAAGATGCGCTGCTTGTCTTTGCTCCTGTGTGCTCGCGCACTCTCGCCTTTTCCACTTATTGTTATTTTTGAATTATTTTTGATTTATTTTGTCATTTTAAAAAAAATACGCATCGTGCTGTGCTGTTTGTGTTTGCTTGAGTGCATTCGCGCGCTCTCGCTTTCTCCACTTTACAATTTTTTTGCTATTATTTACCTATTCCTGAGAGTTTATCTTATTTTTTATTTGTTTATTTAAATGAAGTCGACCAGTTGCCTGCCCTTCCTTCCATTATCGGTCACCGAGTCAAACTGAACAAAGTTCTGAGGTCGACCTTGTAAAGATAAGGATTCAGGTCTGTCTGCTGTTTACCTTTGCTCCTGCGCGCACTGCCCTTCTCTCCACATTTATGTGTTTGTTTGTTTGTCTATCTAATCTTTTGGGTTTTTATTTCTAATGAGGTCGACCAGTTGTCTATTTATTATTTTTTTTACTACGCATCAAGCTGCGCTGTTTGTCTTTGCTCCAGTGTGCTCCCGCACTCTCGCCTTTTCCACTTATTTTTAGATTTGATTTATTTTTGATTTATTTTATCAATTTAAAAAAAAATACGCATCGTGCTGTGCTGTTTGTGTTTGCTTGAGTGCATTCGCGCGCTCTCGCTTTCTCCACTTTACAATTTTTGTTATTATTTAACTATTCCTGACAGTTTATCTTATTTTTTATTTGTTTAATTTAAATGAAGTCGACCAGTTGCCTGCCCTTCCTTCCATTATCCGTCACCGAGACAAACTGAACAAAGTTCTGAGGTCGACCTTGTAAAGATAAGGATTCAGGTCTGTCTGCTGTTTACCTTTGATCCTGTGCGCACTGCCCTTCTCTCCACATTTATGTGTTTGTTTGGCTATCTAATCTTTTGGGTTTTTATTTCTAATGAGGTCGACCAGTTGTCTATTTATTATATTTTTACTACGCATCAAACTGCGCTGCTTGACTTTGCTCCTGTGTGCTCGCACACTCTCGCCTTTTCCACTTATTTTTATTTTTGATTTATTTTTGATTTATTATATCAATTTTTAAAAAAAATACGCATCGTGCTGTGCTGTTTGTGTTTGCTTGAGTGCATTCGCGCGCTCTCGCTTTCTCCACTTTACAATTCTTTTGTTATTATTTATCTATTCCTGAGAGTTTATCTTATTTTTTATTTGTTTATTTAAATGAAGTCGACCAGTTGCCTGCCGTTCCATCCATTATCCGTCACCGTGACAAACTGAACAAAGTTCTGAGGTCGACCTTGTAAAGATAAGGATTCAGGTCTGTCTGCTCCTTACCTTTGCTCCTGCGCGCACTGCCCTTCTCTCCACATTTATGTGTTTGTTTGTTTGTCTATCTAATCTTCTGGGTTTTTATTTTTAATGAGGTCGACCAGTTGTCTATTTATTATTTTTTTTACTACGCATCAAGCTGCGCTGCTTGTCTTTGCTCCTGTGTGCTCGCGCACTCTCACCTTTTCTACTTATTTTATTTATGATTTATTTTTGATTTATTTTGTCAATTTAAAAAAAAATACGCATCGTGCTGTGCTGTTTGTGTTTGCTTGAGTGCATTCGCGCGCTCTCGCTTTCTCCACTTTACAATTTTTTTGTTATTATTTATCTATTCCTGAGAGTTTATCTTATTTTTTATTTGTTTATTTATATGAAGTCGACCAGTTGCCTGCCCTTCCTTCCATTATCCGTCACCGAGACAAACTGAACAAAGTTCTGAGGTCGACCTTGTAAAGATAAGCATTCAGGGCTGTCTGCTGTTTACCTTTGCTCCTGCCCGCACTGCCCTTCTCTCCACATTTATGTGTTTGTTTGTTTGTCTATCTAATCTTTTGGGTTTTATTTCTAATGAGGTCGACCAGTTGTCTATTTATTATTTTTTTTACTACGCATCTGCTGCGCTGCTTGTCTTTGCTCCTGTGTGCTCGCGCACTCTCGCCTTTTCCACTTATTGTTATTTTTGATTTATTTTTGATTTATTTTGTCAATTTAAAAAAAAATACGCATCGTGCTGTGCTGTTTGTGTTTGCTTGAGTGCATTCGCGCGCCCTCGCTTTCTCCACTTTACAATTTTTTTGTTATTATTTATCTATTCCTGAGAGTTTATCTTATTTTTTATTTGTTTATTTAAATGAAGTCGACCAGTTGCCTGCCCGTCCTTCCCTTATCCGTCACCGAGACAAACTGAACAAAGTTCTGAGGTCGACCTTGTAAAGATAAGGATTCAGGTCTGTCTGCTGTTTACCTTTGCTCCTGCGCGCACTGCCCTTCTCTCCACATTTATGTGTTTGTTTGTTTTTCTATCTAATCTTTTGGGTTTTTATTTCTAATGAGGTCGACCAGTTGTCTATTTATTATTTTTTTTACTACGCATCAAGCTGCGCTGCTTGTATTTGCTCCTGTGTGCTCGCGCACTCTCGCATTTTCCACTTATTTTTATTTTTGATTTATTTTTGATTTATTTTGTCAATTTAAAAAAAAATACGAATCGTGCTGTGCTGTTTGTGTTTGCTTGAGTGCATTCGCGCGCTCTCGCTTTCTCCACTTTACAATTTTTTGTTATTATTTATCTATTCCTGAGAGTTTATCTTATTTTTTATTTGTTTATTTAAATGAAGTCGACCAGTTGCCTGCCCTTCCTTCCATTATCCGTCACCGAGACAATCTGAACAAAGTTCTGAGGTAGACCTTGTAAAGATAAGGATTCAGGTCTGTCTGCTGTTTACCTTTCTCCTTCGCGCACTGCCCTTCTCTCCACATTTATGTGTTTGTTTGTTTGTCTATCTAATCTTTTGGGTTTTTATTTCTAATGAGGTCGACCAGTTGTCTATTTATTATTTTTTTTACTACGCATCAAGCTGCGCTGCTTGTCTTTGCTCCTGTGTGCTCGCGCACTATCGCCTTTTCCACTTATTTTTATTTTTGATTTATTTTTGATTTATTTTGTCAATTTAAAAAAAAATACGCATCGTGCTGTGCTGTTTGTGTTTGCTTGAGTGCATTCGCGCGCTCTCGCTTTCTCCACTTTACAATTTTTTTGTTATTATTTATCTATTCCTGAGAGTTTATCTTAATTTTATTTGTTTATTTAAATGAAGGCGACCAGTTGCCTGCCCTTCCTTCCATTATCCGTCACCAAGACATACTGACCAAAGTTCTGTGGTCGACCTTGTAAAGATAAGGATTCAGGTCTGTCTGCTGTTTACCTTTGCTCCTGCGCGCACTGCCCTTCTCTCCACATTTATGTGTTTGTTTGTTTGTCTATCTAATCTTTTGGGTTTTTATTTCTAATGAGGTCGACCAGTTGTCTATTTATTATTTTTTTTACTACGCATCAAGCTGCGCTGCTTGTCTTTGCTCCTGTGTGATCGCGCACTCTCGCCTTTTCCACTTATTTTTATTTTTGATTTATTTTTTATTTATTTTGTCAATTTTAAAAAAAAATACGCATCGTGCTGTGCTGTTTGTGTTTGCTTGAGTGCATTCGCGCGCT
>NW_025960218.1:0-37197 GCF_023159225.1 Perognathus longimembris pacificus
GAGGTCGACCAGTTGTCTATTTATTATTTTTTTTACTACGCATCAAGCTGCGCTGCTTGTCTTTGCTCCTGTGTGCTCGCGCACTCTTGCCTTTTCCACTTATTTTTATTTTTGATTTATTTTGGATTTATTTTGTCAATTTTAAAAAAAAAATACGCATCGTGCTGTGCTGTTTGTGTTTGCTTGAGTGCATTCGCGCGCCCTCGCTTTCTCCACTTTACAATTTTTTTGTTATTATTTATCTATTCCTGAGAGTTTATCTTATTTTTTATTTGTTTATTTAAATGAAGTCGACCAGTTGCCTGCCCTTCCTTCCATTATCCGTCACCGAGACAAACTGAACAAAGTTCTGAGGTCGACCTTGTAAAGATAAGGATTCAGGTCTGTCTGCTGTTTACCTTTGCTCCTGCGCGCACTGCCCTTCTCTCCACATTTATGTGTTTGTTTGTTTGTCTATCTAATCTTTTGGGTTTCTATTTCTAATGAGGTCGACCAGTTGTCTATTTATTATTTTTTTTACTACGCATCAAGCTGCGCTGCTTGTCTTTGCTCCTGTGTGCTCGCGCACTCTCGCCTTTTCCACTTATTTTTATTTTTGATTTATTTTGTCAATTAAAAAAATACGCATCGTGCTGTGCTGTTTGTATTTGCTTGAGTGCATTCGCGCGCTCTCTCTTTCTCCACTTTACAATTTTTTTGTTATTATTTATCTATTCCTGAGAGTTTATCGTATTTTTTATTTGTTTATTTAAATGAAGTCGACCAGTTGCCTGCCCTTCCTTCCATTATCCGTCACCGAGACAAACTGAACAAAGTTCTGAGGTCGACCTTGTAAAGATAAGGATTCAGGTCTGTCTGCTGTTTACCTTTGCTCCTGCGCGCACTGCCCTTCTCTCCACATTTATGTGTTTGTTTGTTTGTCTATCTAATCTTTTGGGTTTTTATTTCTAATGAGGTCGACCAGTTGTCTATTTATTATTTTTTTTACTACGCATCAAGCTGCGCTGCTTGTCTTTGCTCCTGTGTGCTCGCGCACTCTCGCCTTTTCCACTTATTTTTATTTTTGATTTATTTTTGATTTATTTTGCCAATTTAAAAAAAATACGCATCGTGCTGTGCTGTTTGTATTTGCTTGAGTGCATTCGCGCGCTCTCGCTTTCTCCACTTTACAATTTTTTTGTTATTATTTATCTATTCCTGAGAGTTTATCGTATTTTTTATTTGTTTATTTAAATGAAGTCGACCAGTTGCCTGCCCTTCCTTCCATTATCCGTCACCGAGACAAACTGAACAAAGTTCTGAGGTCGACCTTGTAAAGATAAGGATTCAGGTCTGTCTGCTGTTTACCTTTGATCCTGCGCGCACTGCCCTTCTCTCCACATTTATGTGTTTGTTTGTTTGTCTATCTAATCTTTTGGGTTTTTATTTCTAATGAGGTCGACCAGTTGTCTATTTATTATTTTTTTTACTACGCATCAAGCTGCGCTGCTTGTCTTTGCTCCTGTGTGCTCGCGCACTCTCGCCTTTTCCACGTAATTTTATTTTTGATTTATTTTGTCAATTTAAAAAAAATACGCATCGTGCTGTGCTGTTTGTGTTTGCTTGAGTGCATTCGCGCGTTCTCGCTTTCTCCACTTTACAATTTTTTTGTTATTATTTATCTATTCCTGAGAGTTTATCTTATTTTTTATTTGTTTATTTAAATGAAGTCGACCAGTTGCCTGCCCTTCCTTCCATTATCCGTCACCGAGTCAAACTGAACAAAGTTCTGAGGTCGACCTTGTAAAGATAAGATTCAGGTCTGTCTGCTGTTTACCTTTGCTCCTGCGCGCACTGCCCTTCTCTCCACATTTATGTGTTTGTTTGTTTGTCTATCTAATCTTTTGGTTTTTATTTCTAATGAGGTCGACCAGTTGTCTATTTATTATTTTTTTACTACGCATCAAGCTGCGCTGCTTGTCTTTGCTCCTGTGTGCTCGCGCACTCTCGCCTTTTCCACTTATTTTTATTTTTGATTTATTTTTGATTTATTTTGTCAATTTAAAAAAAAATACGCATCGTGCTGTGCTGTTTGTGTTTGCTTGAGTGCATTCGCGCGCTCTCGCTTTCTCCACTTTACAATTTTTTTGTTATTATTTATCTACTCCTGAGAGTTTATCTTATTTTTTATTTGATTATTTAAATGAAGTCGACCAGTTGCCTGCCCTTCCTTCCATTATCCGTCACCGAGACAAACTGAACAAAGTTCTGAGGTCGACCTTGTAAAGATAAAGATTCAGGTCTGTCTGCTGTTTACCTTTGCTCCTGCGCGCACTGCCCTTCTCTCCACATTTATGTGTTTGTTTTTTTGTCTATCTAATCTTTTGGTTTTTATTTCTAATGAGGTCGACCAGTTGTCTATTTATTATTTTTTTTACTACGCATCAAGCTGCGCTGCTTGTCTTTGCTCCTGTGTGCTCGCGCACTCTCGCCTTTTCCACTTATTTTTATTTTTGATTTATTTTTGATTTATTTTTTCAATTTAAAAAAATACGCATCGTGCTGTGCTGTTTGTGTTTGCTTGAGTGCATTCGCGCGCTCTCGCTTTCTCCACTTTACAATTTTTTTGTTATTATTTATCTATTCCTGAGAGTTTATCTTATTTTTTATTTGTTTATTTAAATGAAGTCGACCAGTTGCCTGCCCTTCCTTCCATTATCCGTCACCGAGACAAACTGAACAAAGTTCTGAGGTCGACCTTGTAAAGATAAGGATTCAGGTCTGTCTGCTGTTTACCTTTGCTCCTGCGCGCACTGCCCTTCTCTCCACATTTATGTGTTTGTTTGTTTGTCTATCTAATCTTTTGGGTTTCTATTTCTAATGAGGTCGACCAGTTGTCTATTTATTATTTTTTTTACTACGCATCAAGCTGCGCTGCTTGTCTTTGCTCCTGTGTGCTCGCGCACTCTCGCCTTTTCCACTTATTTTTATTTTTGATTTATTTCGTCAATTAAAAAAAATACGCATCGTGCTGTGCTGTTTGTATTTGCTTGAGTGCATTCGCGCGCTCTCTCTTTCTCCACTTTACAATTTTTTTGTTATTATTTATCTATTCCTGAGAGTTTATCGTATTTTTTATTTGTTTATTTAAATGAAGTCGACCAGTTGCCTGCCCTTCCTTCCATTATCCGTCACCGAGACAAACTGAACAAAGTTCTGAGGTCGACCTTGTAAAGATAAGGATTCAGGTCTGTCTGCTGTTTACCTTTGCTCCTGCGCGCACTGCCCTTCTCTCCACATTTATGTGTTTGTTTGTTTGTCTATCTAATCTTTTGGGTTTTTATTTCTAATGAGGTCGACCAGTTGTCTATTTATTATTTTTTTACTACGCATCAAGCTGCGCTGCTTGTCTTTGCTCCTGTGTGCTCGCGCACTCTCGCCTTTTCCACGTAATTTTATTTTTGATTTATTTTGTCAATTTTAAAAAAAATACGCATCGTGCTGTGCTGTTTGTGTTTGCTTGAGTGCATTCGCGCGTTCTCGCTTTCTCCACTTTACAATTTTTTTTGTTATTATTTATCTATTCCTGAGAGTTTATCTTATTTTTTATTTGTTTATTTAAATGAAGTCGACCAGTTGCCTGCCCTTCCTTCCATTATCCGTCACCGAGTAAAACTGAACAAAGTTCTGAGGTCGACCTTGTAAAGATAAGGATTCAGGTCTGTCTGCTGTTTACCTTTGCTCCTGCGCGCACTGCCCTTCTCCCCACATTTATGGGTTTGTTTGTTTGTCTATCTAATCTTTTGGGTTTTTATTTCTAATGAGGTCGACCAGTTGTCTATTTATTATTTTTTTACTACGCATCAAGCTGCGCTGCTTGTCTTTGCTCCTGTGTGCTCGCGCACTCTCGCCTTTTCCACTTATTTTTATTTTTGATTTATTTTTGATTTATTTTGTCAATTTAAAAAAAAATACGCATCGTGCTGTGCTGTTTGTGTTTGCTTGAGTGCATTCGCGCGCTCTCGCTTTCTCCACTTTACAATTTTTTTGTTATTATTTATCTACTCCTGAGAGTTTATCTTATTTTTTATTTGATTATTTAAATGAAGTCGACCAGTTGCCTGCCCTTCCTTCCATTATCCGTCACCGAGACAAACTGAACAAAGTTCTGAGGTCGACCTTGTAAAGATAAAGATTCAGGTCTGTCTGCTGTTTACCTTTGCTCCTGCGCGCACTGCCCTTCTCTCCACATTTATGTGTTTGTTTTTTTGTCTATCTAATCTTTTGGGTTTTTATTTCTAATGAGGTCGACCAGTTGTCTATTTATTATTTTTTTTACTACGCATCAAGCTGCGCTGCTTGTCTTTGCTCCTGTGTGCTCGCGCACTCTCGCCTTTTCCACTTATTTTTATTTTTGATTTATTTTTGATTTATTTTTTCAATTTAAAAAAATACGCATCGTGCTGTGCTGTTTGTGTTTGCTTGAGTGAATTCGCGCGCTCTCGCTTTCTCCACTTTACAATTTTTTTGTTATTATTTATCTAATCCTGAGAGTTTATCTTATTTTTTATTTGTTTATTTAAATGAAGTCGACCAGTTGCCTGCCCTTCCTTCCATTATCCGTCACCGAGACAAACTGAACAAAGTTCTGAGGTCGACCTTGTAAAGATAAGGATTCAGGTCTGTCTGCTGTTTACCCTTGCCCCTGCGCGCACTGCCCTTCTCTCCACATTTATGTGTTTGTTTGTTTGTCTATCTAATCTTTTGGGTTTTTATTTCTAATGAGGTCGACCAGTTGTCTATTTATTATTTTTTTTACTACGCATCAAGCTGCGCTGCTTGTCTTTGCTCCTGTGTGCTCGCGCACTCTCGCCTTTTCCACTTATTTTTATTTTTGATTTATTTTGTCAATTAAAAGAAATACGCATCGTGTTGTGCTGTTTGTGTTTGCTTCAGAGCATTCGTGCGCTCTCGCTTTCTCCACTTTACAATTTTTTGTTATTATTTATCTATTCCTGAGAGTTTATCTTATTTTTTATTTGTTTATTTAAATGAAGTCGACCAGTTGCCTGCCCTTCCTTCCATTATCCGTCACCGAGACAAACTGAACAAAGTTCTGAGGTCGACCTTGTAAAGATAAGGATTCAGGTCTGTCTGCTGTTTACCTTTGCTCCTGCGCGCACTGCCCTTCTCTCCACATTTATGTGTTTGTTTGTTTGTCTATCTAATCTTTTGGGTTTTTATTTCTAATGAGGTCGACCAGTTGTCTATTTATTATTTTTTTTACTACGCATCAAGCTGCGCTGCTTGTCTTTGCTCCTGTGTGCTCGCGCACTCTCGCCTTTTCCACGTAATTTTATTTTTGATTTATTTTGTCAATTTAAAAAAAAATACGCATCGTGCTGTGCTGTTTGTGTTTGCTTGAGTGCATTCGCGCGCTCTCGCTTTCTCCACTTTACAATTTTTTTGTTATTATTTATCTATTCCTGAGAGTTTATCTTATTTTTTATTTGTTTATTTAAATGAAGTCGACCAGTTGCCTGCCCTTCCTTCCATTATCCGTCACCGAGTCAAACTGAACAAAGTTCTGAGGTCGACCTTGTAAAGATAAGGATTCAGGTCTGTCTGCTGTTTACCTTTGCTCCTGCGCGCACTGCCCTTCTCTCCACATTTATGGGTTTGTTTGTTTGTCTATCTAATCTTTTGGGTTTTTATTTCTAATGAGGTCGACCAGTTGTCTATTTATTATTTTTTTTACTACGCATCAAGCTGCGCTGCTTGTCTTTGCTCCTGTGTGCTCGCGCACTCTCGCCTTTTCCACTTATTTTTATTTTTGATTTATTTTTTATTTATTTTGTCAATTTAAAAAAAAATACGCATCGTGCTGTGCTGTTTGTGTTTGCTTGAGTGCATTCGCGCGCTCTCGCTTTCTCCACTTTACAATTTTTTTGTTATTATTTATCTACTCCTGAGAGTTTATCTTATTTTTTATTTGATTATTTAAAGGAAGTCGACCAGTTGCCTGCCCTTCCTTCCATTATCCGTCACCGAGACAAACTGAACAAAGTTCTGAGGTCGACCTTGTAAAGATAAAGATTCAGGTCTGTCTGCTGTTTACCTTTGCTCCTGCGCGCACTGCCCTTCTCTCCACATTTATGTGTTTGTTTTTTTGTCTATCTAATCTTTTGGGTTTTTATTTCTAATGAGGTCGACCAGTTGTCTATTTATTATTTTTTTTACTACACATCAAGCTGCGCTGCTTGTCTTTGCTCCTGTGTGCTCGCGCACTCTCGCCTTTTCCACTTATTTTTATTTTTGATTTATTTTTGATTTATTTTTTCAATTTAAAAAAATACGCATCGTGCTGTGCTGTTTGTGTTTGCTTGAGTGAATTCGCGCGCTCTCGCTTTCTCCACTTTACAATTTTTTTGTTATTATTTATCTAATCCTGAGAGTTTATCTTATTTTTTATTTGTTTATTTAAATGAAGTCGACCAGTTGCCTGCCCTTCCTTCCATTATCCGTCACCGAGACAAACTGAACAAAGTTCTGAGGTCGACCTTGTAAAGATAAGGATTCAGGTCTGTCTGCTGTTTACCCTTGCCCCTGCGCGCACTGCCTTCTCTCCACATTTATGTGTTTGTTTGTTTGTCTATCTAATCTTTTGGGTTTTTATTTCTAATGAGGTCGACCAGTTGTCTATTTATTATTTTTTTTACTACGCATCAAGCTGCGCTGCTTGTCTTTGCTCCTGTGTGCTCGCGCACTCTCGCCTTTTCCACTTATTTTTATTTTTGATTTATTTTGTCAATTAAAAGAAATACGCATCGTGTTGTGCTGTTTGTGTTTGCTTCAGTGCATTCGTGCGCTCTCGCTTTCTCCACTTTACAATTTTTTGTTATTATTTATCTATTCCTGAGAGTTTATCTTATTTTTTATTTGTTTATTTAAATGAAGTCGACCAGTTGCCTGCCCTTCCTTCCATTATCCGTCACCGAGACAAACTGAACAAAGTTCTGAGGTCGACCTTGTAAAGATAAGGATTCAGGTCTGTCTGCTGTTTACCTTTGCTCCTGCGCGCACTGCCCTTCTCTCCACATTTATGTGTTTGTTTGTTTGTCTATCTAATCTTTTGGGTTTTTATTTCTAATGAGGTCGACCAGTTGTCTATTTATTATTTTTTTTACTACGCATCAAGCTGCGCTGCTTGTCTTTGCTCCTGTGTGCTCGCGCACTCTCGCCTTTTCCACGTAATTTTATTTTTGATTTATTTTGTCAATTTAAAAAAAAATACGCATCGTGCTGTGCTGTTTGTGTTTGCTTGAGTGCATTCGCGCGCTCTCGCTTTCTCCACTTTACAATTTTTTTGTTATTATTTATCTATTCCTGAGAGTTTATCTTATTTTTTATTTGTTTATTTAAATGAAGTCGACCAGTTGCCTGCCCTTCCTTCCATTATCCGTCACCGAGTCAAACTGAACAAAGTTCTGAGGTCGACCTTGTAAAGATAAGGATTCAGGTCTGTCTGCTGTTTACCTTTGCTCCTGCGCGCACTGCCCTTCTCTCCACATTTATGGGTTTGTTTGTTTGTCTATCTAATCTTTTGGGTTTTTATTTCTAATGAGGTCGACCAGTTGTCTATTTATTATTTTTTTTACTACGCATCAAGCTGCGCTGCTTGTCTTTGCTCCTGTGTGCTCGCGCACTCTCGCCTTTTCCACTTATTTTTATTTTTGATTTATTTTTTATTTATTTTGTCAATTTAAAAAAAAATACGCATCGTGCTGTGCTGTTTGTGTTTGCTTGAGTGCATTCGCGCGCTCTCGCTTTCTCCACTTTACAATTTTTTTGTTATTATTTATCTACTCCTGAGAGTTTATCTTATTTTTTATTTGTTTATTTAAATGAAGTCGACCAGTTGCCTGCCCTTCCTTCCATTATCCGTCACCGAGACAAACTGAACAAAGTTGTGAGGTGGCCCTTGTAAAGATAAGGATTCAGGTCTGTCTGCTGTTTACCATTGCTCCTGCGCGCACTGCCCATCTCTCCACATTTATGTGTTTGTTTGTTTGTCTATCTAATCTTTTGGGTTTTTATTTCTAATGAGGTCGACCAGTTGTCTATTTATTATTTTTTTTTACTACGTATCAAGCTGCGCTGCTTGTCTTTGCTCCTGTGTGCTCGCGCACTCTCGCCTTTTCACTTATTTTTATTTTTGATTTATTTTTGATTTATTTTGTCAATTTAAAAAAAAAACTACGCATCGTGCTGTGCTGTTTGTGTTTGCTTGAGTGCATTCGCGCGCTCTCGCTTTCTCCACTTTACAATTTTTTTGTTATTATTTATCTATTCCTGAGAGTTTATCTTATTTTTTATTTGTTTATTTAAATGAAGTCGACCAGTTGCCTGCCCTTCCTTCCATTATCCGTCACCGAGACAAACTGAACAAAGTTCTGAGGTCGACCTTGTAAAGATAAGGATTCTGGTCTGTGTGCTGTTTACCTTTGCTCCTGTGCGCACTGCCCTTCTCTCCACATTTATGTGTTTGTTTGTTTGTCTATATAATCTTTTGGTTTTTATTTCTAATGAGGTCGACCAGTTGTCTATTTATTATTTTTTTTTACTACGCATCAAGCTGCGCTGCTTGTCTTTGCTCCTGTGTGCTCGCGCACTCTCGCCTTTTCCAGTTATTTTTATTTTTGATTTATTTTGTCAATTTAAAAAAAAATACGCATCGTGCTGTGCTGTTTGTGTTTGCTTGAGTGCATTCGCGCGCTCTCGCTTTCTCCACTTTACAATTTTTTTGTTATTATTTATCTACTCCTGAGAGTTTATCTTATTTTTATTTGTTTATTTAAATGAAGTCGACCAGTTGCCTGCCCTTCCTTCGATTATCCGTCACCGAGACAAACTGAACAAAGTTCTGAGGTCGACCTTGTAAAGATAAAGATTCAGGTCTGTCTGCTGTTTACCTTTGCTCCTGCGCTCACTGCCCTTCTCTCCACATTTATGTGTTTGTTTTTTTGTCTATCTAATCTTTTGGGTTTTTATTTCTAATGAGGTCGACCGGTTGTCTATTTATTATTTTTTTTACTACGCATCAAGCTGCGCTGCTTGTCTTTGCTCCTGTGTGCTCGCGTACTCTCGCCTTTTCCACTTATTTTTATTTTTGATTTATTTTGTCAATTTAAAAAAAAATACGCGTCGTGCTGTGCTGTTTGTGTTTGCTTGAGTGCATTCGCGCGTTCTCGCTTTCTCCACTTTACAATTTTTTTGTTATTATTTATCTATTCCTGAGAGTTTATCTTATTTTTATTTGTTTATTTAAATGAAGTCGACCAGTTGCCTGCCCTTCCTTCCGTTATCTGTTCACCGAGACAAACTGAACAAAGTTCTGAGGTCGACCTTGTAAAGATAATGATTCAGGTCTGTCTGCTGTTTACATTTGCTCTTGCGCGCACTGCCCTTCTCTCCACATTTATGTGTTTGTTTGTTTGTCTATCTAATCTTTTGGGTTTTTATTTCTAATGAGGTCGACCAGTTGTCTATTTATTATTTTTTTTTACTACGCATCAAGCTGCGCTGCTTGTCTTTGCTCCTGTGTGCTCGCGCACTCTCGCCTTTTCCACTTATTTTTATTTTTGATTTATTTTTGATATATTGTGTCAATTTTAAAAAAAAATACGCATCGTGCTGTGCTGTTTGTGTTTGCTTGAGTGCATTCGCGCTCTCTCGCTTTCTCAACTTTACAATATTTTTGTTATTATTTATCTATTCCTGAGAGTTTATCTTATTTTTTATTTGTTTATTTAAATGAAGTCGACCAGTTGCCTGCCCTTCCTTCCATTATCCGTCACCGAGACAAACTGAACAAAGTTCTGAGGTCGACCTTGTAAAGATAAGGATTCAGGTCTGTCTGCTGTTTACCTTTGCTCCTGCGCGCACTGCCTTTCGCTCCACATTTATGTGTTTGTTTGTTTGTCTATCTAATCTTTTGGGTTTTTATTTCTAATGAGGTCGACCAGTTGTCTATTTATTATTTTTTTTACTACGCATCAAGCTGCGCTGCTTGTCTTTGCTCCTGTGTGCTCGCGCACTCTCGCCTTTTCCACTTATTTTTATTTTTGATTTATTTTTGATTTATTTTGTCAATTTAAAAAAAATACGCATCGTGCTGTGCTGTTTGTGTTTGCTTGAGTGCATTCGCGCGCTCTCGCTTTCTCCACTTTACAATTTTTTTGTTATTATTTATCTATTCCTGAGAGTTTATCTTATTTTTTATTTGTTTATTTAAATGAAGTCGACCAGTTGCCTGCCCTTCCTTCCATTATCCGTCACCGAGACAAACTGAACAAAGTTTTGAGGTCGACCTTGTAAAGATAAGGATTCAGGTCTGTCTGCTGTTTACCTTTGCTCCTGCGCGCACTGCCCTTCTCTCCACATTTATGTGTTTGTTTGTTTGTCTATCTAATCTTTTGGGTTTTTATTTCTAATGAGGTCGACCAGTTGTCTATTTATTATTTTTTTTACTACGCATCAAGCTGCGCTGCTTGTCTTTGCTCCTGTGTGCTTGCGCACTCTCGCCTTTTCCACTTATTTTTATTTTTGATTTATTTTGTCAATTAAAAAAAATACGCATCGTGTTGTGCTGTTTGTGTTTGCTTGAGTGCATTCGCGCGCTCTCGCTTTCTCCACTTTACAATTTTTTTGTTATTATTTATCTATTCCTGAGAGTTTATCTTATTTTTTATTAGTTTATTTAAATGAAGTCGACCAGTTGCCTGCCCTTCTTCCATTATCCGTCACCGAGACAAACTGAACAAAGTTCTGAGGTCGACCTTGTAAAGATAAGGATTCAGGTCTGTCTGCTGTTTACCTTTGCTCCTGCGCGCACTGCCCTTCTCTCCACATTTATGTGTTTGTTTGTTTGTGTATCTAATCTTTTGGGTTTTTATTTCTAATGAGGTCGACCAGTTGTCTATTTATTATTTTTTTTTTACTATGCATCAAGCTGCGCTGCTTGTCTTTGCTCCTGTGTGCTCGCGCACTCTCGCCTTTTCCACTTATTTTTATTTTTGATTTATTTTTGATTTATTTTGTCAATTTTAAAAAAAATACGCATCGTGCTGTGCTGTTTGTGTTTGCTTGAGTGCATTCGCGCGCTCTCGCTTTCTCCACTTTACAATTTTTGTTATTATTTATCTATTCCTGAGAGTTTATCTTATTTTTTATTTGTTTATTTAAATGAAGTCGACCAGTTGCCTGCCCTTCCTTCCATTATCCGTCACCGAGTCAAACTGAACAAGTTTCTTAGGTCGACCTTGTAAAGATAAGGATTCAGGTCTGTCTGCTGTTTACCTTTGCTCCTGCGAGCACTGCCCTTCTCTCCACATTTATGTGTTTGTTTGTTTGTCTATCTAATCTTTTGGGTTTTTATTTCTAATGAGGTCGACCAGTTGTCTATTTATTATTTTTTTTACTACGCATCAAGCTGCGCTGCTTGTCTTTGCTCCTGTGTGCTCGCGCACTCTTGCCTTTTCCACTTATTTTTATTTTTGATTTATTTTGGATTTATTTTGTCAATTTTAAAAAAAAATACGCATCGTGCTGTGCTGTTTGTGTTTGCTTGAGTGCATTCGCGCGCCCTCGCTTTCTCCACTTTACAATTTTTTTGTTATTATTTATCTATTCCTGAGAGTTTATCTTATTTTTTATTTGTTTATTTAAATGAAGTCGACCAGTTGCCTGCCCTTCCTTCCATTATCCGTCACCGAGACAAACTGAACAAAGTTCTGAGGTCGACCTTGTAAAGATAAGGATTCAGGTCTGTCTGCTGTTTACCTTTGCTCCTGCGCGCACTGCCCTTCTCTCCACATTTATGTGTTTGTTTGTTTGTCTATCTAATCTTTTGGGTTTTTATTTCTAATGAGGTCGACCAGTTGTCTATTTATTATTTTTTTTTTACTATGCATCAAGCTGCGCTGCTTGTCTTTGCTCCTGTGTGCTCGCGCACTCTCGCCTTTTCCATTTATTTTTATTTTTGATATATTTTTGATTTATTTTGTCAATTTAAAAAAAAATACGCATCGTGCTGTGCTGTTTGTGTTTGCTTGAGTGCATTCGCGCGCTCTCGCTTTCTCCACTTTACAATTTTTTTGTTATTATTTATCTATTCCTGAGAGTTTATCGTATTTTTTATTTGTTTATTTAAATGAAGTCGACCAGTTGCCTGCCCTTCCTTCCATTATCCGTCACCGAGACAAACTGAACAAGATTCTGAGGTCGACCTTGTAAAGATAAGGATTCAGGTCTGTCTGCTGTTTACCTTTGCTCCTGCGCGCACTGCCCTTCTCTCCACATTTATGTGTTTGTTTTTTTGTCTATCTAATCTTTTGGGTTTTTATTTCTAATGAGGTCGACCGGTTGTCTATTTATTATTTTTTTTACTACGCATCAAGCTGCGCTGCTTGTCTTTGCTCCTGTGTGCTCGCGCACTCTCGCCTTTTCCACTTATTTTTATTTTTGATTTATTTTGTCAATTTAAAAAAAAATACGCGTCGTGCTGTGCTGTTTGTGTTTGCTTGAGTGCATTCGCGCGTTCTCGCTTTCTCCACTTTACAATTTTTTTGTTATTATTTATCTATTCCTGAGAGTTTATCTTATTTTTATTTGTTTATTTAAATGAAGTCGACCAGTTGCCTGCCCTTCCTTCCGTTATCTGTTCACCGAGACAAACTGAACAAAGTTCTGAGGTCGACCTTTTAAAGATAATGATTCAGGTCTGTCTGCTGTTTACATTTGCTCTTGCGCGCACTGCCCTTCTCTCCACATTTATGTGTTTGTTTGTTTGTCTATCTAATCTTTTGGGTTTTTATTTCTAATGAGGTCGACCAGTTGTCTATTTATTATTTTTTTTTACTACGCATCAAGCTGCGCTGCTTGTCTTTGCTCCTGTGTGCTCGCGCACTCTCGCCTTTTCCACTTATTTTTATTTTTGATTTATTTTTGATATATTGTGTCAATTTTAAAAAAAAATACGCATCGTGCTGTGCTGTTTGTGTTTGCTTGAGTGCATTCGCGCTCTCTCGCTTTCTCAACTTTACAATATTTTTGTTATTATTTATCTATTCCTGAGAGTTTATCTTATTTTTTATTTGTTTATTTAAATGAAGTCGACCAGTTGCCTGCCCTTCCTTCCATTATCCGTCACCGAGACAAACTGAACAAAGTTCTGAGGTCGACCTTGTAAAGATAAGGATTCAGGTCTGTCTGCTGTTTACCTTTGCTCCTGCGCGCACTGCCTTTCTCTCCACATTTATGTGTTTGTTTGTTTGTCTATCTAATCTTTTGGGTTTTTATTTCTAATGAGGTCGACCAGTTGTCTATTTATTATTTTTTTTACTACGCATCAAGCTGCGCTGCTTGTCTTTGCTCCTGTGTGCTCGCGCACTCTCGCCTTTTCCACTTATTTTTATTTTTGATTTATTTTTGATTTATTTTGTCAATTTAAAAAAAATACGCATCGTGCTGTGCTGTTTGTGTTTGCTTGAGTGCATTCGCGCGCTCTCGCTTTCTCCACTTTACAATTTTTTTGTTATTATTTATCTATTCCTGAGAGTTTATCTTATTTTTTATTTGTTTATTTAAATGAAGTCGACCAGTTGCCTGCCCTTCCTTCCATTATCCGTCACCGAGACAAACTGAACAAAGTTTTGAGGTCGACCTTGTAAAGATAAGGATTCAGGTCTGTCTGCTGTTTACCTTTGCTCCTGCGCGCACTGCCCTTCTCTCCACATTTATGTGTTTGTTTGTTTGTCTATCTAATCTTTTGGGTTTTTATTTCTAATGAGGTCGACCAGTTGTCTATTTATTATTTTTTTTACTACGCATCAAGCTGCGCTGCTTGTCTTTGCTCCTGTGTGCTTGCGCACTCTCGCCTTTTCCACTTATTTTTATTTTTGATTTATTTTGTCAATTAAAAAAAATACGCATCGTGTTGTGCTGTTTGTGTTTGCTTGAGTGCATTCGCGCGCTCTCGCTTTCTCCACTTTACAATTTTTTTGTTATTATTTATCTATTCCTGAGAGTTTATCTTATTTTTTATTAGTTTATTTAAATGAAGTCGACCAGTTCCCTGCCCTTCTTCCATTATCCGTCACCGAGACAAACTGAACAAAGTTCTGAGGTCGACCTTGTAAAGATAAGGATTCAGGTCTGTCTGCTGTTTACCTTTGCTCCTGCGCGCACTGCCCTTCTCTCCACATTTATGTGTTTGTTTGTTTGTGTATCTAATCTTTTGGGTTTTTATTTCTAATGAGGTCGACCAGTTGTCTATTTATTATTTTTTTTTTACTATGCATCAAGCTGCGCTGCTTGTCTTTGCTCCTGTGTGCTCGCGCACTCTCGCCTTTTCCACTTATTTTTATTTTTGATTTATTTTTGATTTATTTTGTCAATTTTAAAAAAAATACGCATCGTGCTGTGCTGTTTGTGTTTGCTTGAGTGCATTCGCGCGCTCTCGCTTTCTCCACTTTACAATTTTTGTTATTATTTATCTATTCCTGAGAGTTTATCTTATTTTTTATTTGTTTATTTAAATGAAGTCGACCAGTTGCCTGCCCTTCCTTCCATTATCCGTCACCGAGACAAACTGAACAAAGTTCTGAGGTCGACCTTGTAAAGATAAGGATTCAGGTCTGTCTGCTGTTTACCTTTGCTCCTGCGCGCACTGCCCTTCTCTCCACATTTATGTGTTTGTTTGTTTGTCTATCTAATCTTTTGGGTTTTTATTTCTAATGAGGTCGACCAGTTGTCTATTTATTATTTTTTTTTTACTATGCATCAAGCTGCGCTGCTTGTCTTTGCTCCTGTGTGCTCGCGCACTCTCGCCTTTTCCATTTATTTTTATTTTTGATATATTTTTGATTTATTTTGTCAATTTAAAAAAAAATACGCATCGTGCTGTGCTGTTTGTGTTTGCTTGAGTGCATTCGCGCGCTCTCGCTTTCTCCACTTTACAATTTTTTTGTTATTATTTATCTATTCCTGAGAGTTTATCGTATTTTTTATTTGTTTATTTAAATGAAGTCGACCAGTTGCCTGCCCTTCCTTCCATTATCCGTCACCGAGACAAACTGAACAAGATTCTGAGGTCGACCTTGTAAAGATAAGGATTCAGGTCTGTCTGCTGTTTACCTTTGCTCCTGCGCGCACTGCCCTTCTCTCCACATTTATGTGTTTGTTTGTTTGTCTATCTATTCTTTTGGGTTTTTATTTCTAATGAGGTCGACCAGTTGTCTATATATTATTTTTTTTTTACTACGCATCAAGCTGCGCTGCTTGTCTTTGCTCCTGTGTGCTCGCGCACTCTCGCCTTTTCCACTTATTTTTATTTTTGATTTATTTTTGATTTATTTTGTCAATTTAAAAAAAAATACGCATCGTGCTGTGCTGTTTGTGTTTGCTTGAGTGCATTCGCGCGCCCTCGCTTTCTCCACTTTACAATTATTTTGTTATTATTTATCTATTCCTGAGAGTTTATCTTATTTTAATTTGTTTATTTAAATGAAGTCGACCAGTTGCCTGCCCTTCCTTCCGTTATCTGTTCACCGAGACAAACTGAACAAAGTTCTGAGGTCGACCTTGTAAAGATAAGGATTCAGGTCTGTCTGCTGTTTACCTTTGCTCCTGCGCGCACTGCCCTTCTCTCCACATTTATGTGTTTGTTTGTTTGTCTTTCTAATCTTTTGGGTTTTTATTTCTAATGAGGTCGACCAGTTGTCTATTTATTATTTTTTTTTACTACGCATCAAGCTGCGCTGCTTGTCTTTGCTCCTGTGTGCTCGCGCACTCTCGCCTTTTCCACTTATTTTTATTTTTGATTTATTTTTGATTTATTTTGTCAATTTTAAAAAAAAATACGCATCGTGCTGTGCTGTTTGTGTTTGCTTGAGTGCATTCGCGCTCTCTCGCTTTCTCAACTTTACAATATTTTTGTTATTATTTATCTATACCTGAGAGTTTATCTTATTTTTTATTTGTTTATTTAAATGAAGTCGACCAGTTGCCTGCCCTTCCTTCCATTATCCGTCACCGAGACAAACTGAACAAGGTTCTGAGGTCGACCTTGTAAAGATAAGGATTCAGGTCTGTCTGCTGTTTACCTTTGCTCTTGCGCGCACTGCCTTTCTCTCCACATTTATGTGTTTGTTTGTTTGTCTATCTAATCTTTTGGGTTTTTATTTCTAATGAGGTCGACCAGTTGTCTATTTATTATTTTTTTTACTACGCATCAAGCTGCGCTGCTTGTCTTTGCTCCTGTGTGCTCGCGCACTCTCGCCTTTTCCACTTATTTTTATTTTTGATTTATTTTTGATTTATTTTGTCAATTTAAAAAAAAATACGCATCGTGCTGTGCTGTTTGTGTTTGCTTGAGTGCATTCGCGCGCTCTCGCTTTCTCCACTTTACAATTTTTTTGTTATTATTTATCTATTCCTGAGAGTTTATCTTATTTTTTATTTGTTTATTTAAATGAAGTCGACCAGTTGCCTGCCCTTCCTTCCATTATCCGTCACCGAGACAAACTGAACAAAGTTTTGAGGTCGTCCTTGTAAAGATAAGGATTCAGGTCTGTCTGCTGTTTACCTTTGCTCCTGCGCGCACTGCCCTTCTCTCCACATTTATGTGTTTGTTTGTTTGTCTATCTAATCTTTTGGGTTTTTATTTCTAATGAGGTCGACCAGTTGTCTATTTATTATTTTTTTTACTACGCATCAAGCTGCGCTGCTTGTCTTTGCTCCTGTGTGCTCGCGCACTCTTGCCTTTTCCACTTATTTTTATTTTTGATTTATTTTGGATTTATTTTGTCAATTTTAAAAAAAAATACGCATCGTGCTGTGCTGTTTGTGTTTGCTTGAGTGCATTCGCGCGCCCTCGCTTTCTCCACTTTACAATTTTTTTGTTATTATTTATCTATTCCTGAGAGTTTATCTTATTTTTTATTTGTTTATTTAAATGAAGTCGACCAGTTGCCTGCCCTTCCTTCCATTATCCGTCACCGAGACAAACTGAACAAAGTTCTGCGGTCGACCTTGTAAAGATAAGGATTCAGGTCTGTCTGCTGTTTACCTTTGCTCCTGCCCGCACTGCGTTCTCTCCACATTTATGTGTTTGTTTGTTTGTCTATCTAATCTTTTGGGTTTTTATTTCTAATGAGTTCGACCAGTTGTCTATTTTTTATTTTTTTTACCACGCATCAAGCTGCGCTGCTTGTCTTTGCTCCTGTGTGCTCGCGCACTCTCGCCTTTTCCACTTATTTTTATTTTTGATTTATTTTTGATTTATTTTGTCAATTAAAAAAAATACGCATCGTGCTGTGCTGTTTGTGTTTGCTTGAGTGCATTCGCGCGCTCTCGCTTTCTCCACTTTACAATTTTTTTGTTATTATTTATCTATTCCTGAGAGTTTATCTTATTTTTTATTTGTTTATTTAAATGAAGTCGACCAGTTGCCTGCCCTTCCTTCCATTATCCGTCACCGAGACAAACTGAACAAAGTTCTGAGGTCGAACTTGTAAAGATAAGGATTCAGGTCTGTCTGCTGTTTACCTATGCTCCTGCCCGCACTGCTCTTCTCTCCACATTTATGTGTTTGTTTGTTTGTCTATCTAATCTTTTGGGTTTTTATTTCTAATGAGGTCGACCAGTTGTCTATTTATTATTTTTTTTACTACGCATCTATCTGCGCTGCTTGTCTTTGCTCCTGTGTGCTCGCGCACTCTCGCCTTTTCCACTTATTTTTATTTATGATTTATTTTTGATTTATTTTGTCAATTTAAAAAAAATACTCATCGTGCTGTGCTGTTTGTGTTTGCTTGAGTGCATTCGCGCGCTCTCGCTTTCTCCACTTTACAATTTTTTTGTTATTATTTATCTATTCCTGAGAGTTTATCTTATTTTTTATTTGTTTATTTAAATGAAGTCGACCAGTTGCCTGCCCTTCCTTCCATTATCCGTCACCGAGACAAACTGAACAAAGTTCTGAGGTCGACCTTGTAAAGATAAGGATTCAGGTCTGTCTGCTGTTTCCCTTTGCTCCTGCCCGCTCTGCCCTTCTCTCCACATTTATGTGTTTGTTTTTTTGTCTATCTAATGTTTTGGGTTTTTATTTCTAATGAGGTAGACCAGTTGTCTATTTATTATTTTTTTTACTACGCATCAAGCTGCGCTGCTTGTCTTTGCTCCTGTGTGCTCGAAAACTCTCGCCTTTTCCACTTATTTTTATTTTTGATTTATTTTTGATTTATTTTGTTAATTTAAAAAAAATACGCATCGTGCTGTGCTGTTTGTGTTTGCTTGAGTGCATTAGCGTGCTCTCGCTTTCTCCACTTTACAATTTTTTTGTTATTATTTATCTATTCCTGAGAGTTTATCTTATTTTTTATTTGTTTATTTAAATGAAGTCGACCAGTTGCCTGCCCTTCCTTCCATTATCCGTCACCGAGACAAACTGAACAAAGTTCTGAGGTCGACCTTGTAAAGATAAGTATTAAGGTCTGTCTGCTGTTTACCTTTGCTCCTGCGCGCACTACCCTTCTCTCCACATTTATGTGTTTGTTTGTTTGTCTATCTAATCTTTTGGGTTTTTATTTCTAATGAGGTCGACCAGTTGTCTATTTATTATTTTTTTTTACTACGCATCAAGCTGCGCTGCTTGTCTTTGCTCCTGTGTGCTCGCGCACTCTCGCCTTTTCCACTTATTTTTATTTTTGATTTATTTTTGATTTAGTCAATTTAAAAAAAATACGCATCGTGCTGTGCTGTTTGTGTTTGCTTGAGTGCATTCGCGCGCTCTCGCTTTCTCCACTTTACAATTTTTTTGTTATTATTTATCTATTCCTGAGAGTTTATCTTATTTTTATTTGTTTATTTAAATGAAGTCGACCAGTTGCCTGCCCTTCCTTCCATTATCCGTCACCGAGACAAACTGAACAAAGTTCTGAGGTCGTCCTTTTAATGATAAGGATTCAGGTCTGTCTGCTGTTTACCTTTGCTCCTGCCCGCACTGCCCTTCTCTCCACATTTATGTGTTTGTTTGTTTGTCTATCTAATCTTTTGGGTTTTTATTTCTAATGAGGTCGACCAGTTGTCTATTATTTTTTTTACTACGCATCAAGCTGCGCTGTTTGTCTTTGATCCTGTGTGCTCGCGCACTCTTGCCTTTTCCACTTATTTTTATTTTTGAATTATTTTTGATTTATTTTGTCAATTTTAAAAAAAAATACGCATCGTGCTGTGCTGTTTGTGTTTGCTTGAGTGCATTCGCGCGCTCTCTCTTTCTCCACTTTACAATTTTTTGTTATTATTTATCTATTCCTGAGAGTTTATCTTATTTTTTATTTGTTTATTTAAATGAAGTCGACCAGTTGCCTGCCCTTCCTTCCATTATCCGTCACCGAGACAAACTGAAAAAAGTTCTGAGGTCGACCTTGTAAAGATAAGGATTCAGGTCTGTCTGCTGTTTACCTTTGCTCCTGCGCGCACTGCCCTTCTCTCCACATTTTTGTGTTTGTTTGTTTGTGTATCTAATCTTTTGGGTTTGTATTTCTTTTTTTTTTTTTTTTTTTTTGGCCAGTCCTGGGCCTTGTACTCAGGGCCTGAGCACTGTCCCTGGCTTCTTCCCGCTCAAGGCTAGCACTCTGCCACTTGAGCCAAAGCGCCGCTTCTGGCCATTTTCTGTATATGTGGTGCTGGGGAATCGAACCTAGGGCCTCATGTATACGAGGCAGGCACTCTTGCCACTAGGCTATATCCCCAGCCCTTGGGTTTTTATTTCTAATGAGGTCGACCAGTTGTCTATTTATTATTTTTTTTTACTACGCATCAAGCTGCGCTGCTTGTCTTTGCTCCTGTGTGCTCCCGCACTCTCGCCTTTTCCACTTATTTTTATTTTTGATTTATTTTGATTTATTTTGTCAATTTTAAAAAAAATACGCATCGTGCTGTGCTGTTTGTGTTTGCTTGAGTGCATTCGCGCGCTCTCGCTTTCTCCACTTTACAATTTTTTTGTTATTATTTATCTATTCCTGAGAGTTTATCTTATTTTTTATTTGTTTATTTAAATGAAGTCGACCAGTTGCCTGCCCTTCCTTCCATTATCCGTCACCGAGACAAACTGAACAAAGTTCTGAGGTCGACCTTGTAAAGATAAGGATTCAGGTCTGTCTGCTGTTTACCTTTGCTCCTGCGCGCACTGCCCTTCTCTCCACATTTATGTGTTTGTTTTTTTGTCTATCTAATCTTTTGGGTTTTTATTTCTAATGAGGTCGACCAGTTGTCTATTTATTATTTTTTTTACTACGCATCAAGCTGCGCTGCTTGTCTTTGCTCCTGTGTGCTCGAAAACTCTCGCCTTTTCCACTTATTTTTATTTTTGATTTATTTTTGATTTATTTTGTCAATTTTAAAAAAAATACGCATCGTGCTGTGCTGTTTGTGTTTGCTTGAGTGCATTCGCACGCTCTCGCTTTCTCCACTTTACAATTTTTTTGTTATTATTTATCTATTCCTGAGAGTTTATCTTATTTTTTATTTGTTTATTTAAATGAAGTCGACCAGTTGCCTGCCCTTCCTTCCATTATCCGTCACCGAGACAAACTGAACAAAGTTCTGAGGTCGACCTTGTAAAGATAAGGATTCAGGTCTGTCTGCTGTTTACCTTTGCTCCTGCGCGCACTGTCCATCTCTCCACATTTATGTGTTTGTTTGTTTGTCTATCTAATCTTTTGGGTTTTTATTTCTAATGAGGTCGACCAGTTGTCTATTTATTATTTTTTTTACTACGCATCAAGCTGCGCTGCTTGTCTTTGCTCCTGTGTGCTCGCGCACTCTCGCCTTTTCCACTTATTTTTATTTTTGATTTAATTTGTCAATTTAAAAAAAATACGCATCGTGCTGTGCTGTTTGTGTTTGCTTGAGTGCATTCGCGCGCTCTCGCTTTCTCCACTTTACAATTTTTTTGTTATTATTTATCTATTCCTGAGAGTTTATCTTATTTTTTATTTGTTTATTTAAATGAAGTCGACCAGTTGCCTGCCCTTCCTTCCATTATCCGTCACCGAGACAAACTGAACAAAGTTCTGAGGTCGACCTTGTAAAGATAAGGATTCAGGTCTGTCTGCTGTTTACCATTGCGCCTGCCCGCACTGCCCTTCTCTCCACATTTATGTGTTTGTTTGTTTGTCTATCTAATCTTTTGGGTTTTTATTTCTAATGAGGTCGACCAGTTGTCTATTTATTATTTTTTTTACTACGCATCCAGCTGCGCTGTTTGTCTTTGCTCCTGTGTGCTCGCGCACTCTCGCCTTTTCCACTTATTTTTATTTTTGATTTATTTTGTCAATTTAAAAAAATACGCATCGTGCTGTGCTGTTTGTGTTTGCTTGAGTGCATTCGCGCCCTCTCGCTTTCTCCACTTTACAATTTTTTGTTATTATTTATCTATTCCTGAGAGTTTATCTTATTTTTTATTTGTTTATTTAAATGAAGTCGACCAGTTGCCTGCCCTTCCTTCCATTATCCGTCACCGAGACAAACTGAACAAAGTTCTGAGGTCGACCTTGTAAAGATAAGGATTCAGGTCTGTCTGCTGTTTACCTTTGCTCCTGCCCGCACTGCCCTTCTCTCCACATTTATGTGTTTGTTTGTTTGTCTATCTAATCTTTTGGGTTTTTATTTCTAATGAGGTCGACCAGTTGTCTATTTATTATTTTTTTTACTACGCATCAAGCTGCGCTGCTTGTCTTTGCTCCTGTGTGCTCGCGCACTCTCGCCGTTTCCACTTATTTTTATTTTTGATTTATTTTTGATTTATTTTGTCAATTTAAAAAAAAATACGCATCGTGCTGTGCTGTTTGTGTTTGCTTGAGTGCATTCGCGCGCTCTCTCTTTCTCCACTTTACAATTTTTTGGTATTATTTATCTATTCCTGAGAGTTTATCTTATTTTTATTTGTTTATTTAAATGAAGTCGACCAGTTGCCTGCCCTTCCTTCCATTATCCGTCACCAAGACAAACTGAAAAAAGTTCTGAGGTCGACCTTGTAAAGATAAGGATTCAGGTCTGTCTGCTGTTTCCCTTTGCTCCTGCGCGCACTGCCATTCTCTCCACATTTATGTGTTTGTTTGTTTGTCTATCTAATCTTTTGGGTTTTTATTTCTAATGAGGTCGACCAGTTGTCTATTTATTATTTTTTTTACTACGCATCAAGCTGCGCTGCTTGTCTTTGCTCCTGTGTGCTCGCGCACTCTCGCCTTTTCCACTTATTTTTATTATTGATTTATTTTGTCAATTTAAAAAAAATACGCATCGTGCTGTGCTGTTTGTGTTTGCTTCAGTGCATTCGCGCGCTCTCGCTTTCTCCACTTTACAATTTTTTTGTTATTATTTATCTATTCCTGAGAGTTTATCTTATTTTTATTTGTTTATTTAAATGAAGTCGACCAGTTGCCTGCCCTTCCTTCCATTATCCGTCACCGAGACAAACTGAACAAAGTTCTGAGGTCGTCCTTTTAATGATAAGGATTCAGGTCTGTCTGCTGTTTACCTTTGCTCCTGCCCGCACTGCCCTTCTCTCCACATTTTTGTGTTTGTTTGTTTGTCTATCTAATCTTTTGGGTTTTTATTTCTAATGAGGTCGACCAGTTGTCTATTACTTTTTTTACTACGCATCAAGCTGCGCTGTTTGTCTTTGATCCTGTGTGCTCGCGCACTCTTGCCTTTTCCACTTATTTTTATTTTTGAATTATTTTTGATTTATTTTGTCAATTTTAAAAAAAAATACGCATCGTGCTGTGCTGTTTGTGTTTGCTTGAGTGCATTCGCGCGCTCTCTCTTTCTCCACTTTACAATTTTTTGTTATTATTTATCTATTCCTGAGAGTTTATCTTATTTTTTATTTGTTTATTTAAATGAAGTCGACCAGTTGCCTGCCCTTCCTTCCATTATCCGTCACCGAGACAAACTGAAAAAAGTTCTGAGGTCGACCTTGTAAAGATAAGGATTCAGGTCTGTCTGCTGTTTACCTTTGCTCCTGCCCGCACTGCCCTTCTCTCCACATTTTTGTGTTTGTTTGTTTGTGTATCTAATCTTTTGGGTTTGTATTTCTTTTTTTTTTTTTTTTTTTTTGGCCAGTCCTGGGCCTTGTACTCAGGGCCTGAGCACTGTCCCTGGCTTCTTCCCGCTCAAGGCTAGCACTCTGCCACTTGAGCCACAGCGCCGCTTCTGGCCATTTTCTGTATATGTGGTGCTGGGGAATCGAACCTAGGGCCTCATGTATACGAGGCAGGCACTCTTGCCACTAGGCTATATCCCCAGCCCTTGGGTTTTTATTTCTAATGAGGTCGACCAGTTGTCTATTTATTATTTTTTTTTACTACGCATCAAGCTGCGCTGCTTGTCTTTGCTCCTGTGTGCTCCCGCACTCTCGCCTTTTCCACTTATTTTTATTTTTGATTTATTTTGATTTATTTTGTCAATTTTAAAAAAAATACGCATCGTGCTGTGCTGTTTGTGTTTGCTTGAGTGCATTCGCGCGCTCTCGCTTTCTCCACTTTACAATTTTTTTGTTATTATTTATCTATTCCTGAGAGTTTATCTTATTTTTTATTTGTTTATTTAAATGAAGTCGACCAGTTGCCTGCCCTTCCTTCCATTATCCGTCACCGAGACAAACTGAACAAAGTTCTGAGGTCGACCTTGTAAAGATAAGGATTCAGGTCTGTCTGCTGTTTACCTTTGCTCCTGCGCGCACTGCCCTTCTCTCCACATTTATGTGTTTGTTTTTTTGTCTATCTAATCTTTTGGGTTTTTATTTCTAATGAGGTCGACCAGTTGTCTATTTATTATTTTTTTTACTACGCATCAAGCTGCGCTGCTTGTCTTTGCTCCTGTGTGCTCGAAAACTCTCGCCTTTTCCACTTATTTTTATTTTTGATTTATTTTTGATTTATTTTGTCAATTTTAAAAAAAATACGCATCGTGCTGTGCTGTTTGTGTTTGCTTGAGTGCATTCGCACGCTCTCGCTTTCTCCACTTTACAATTTTTTTGTTATTATTTATCTATTCCTGAGAGTTTATCTTATTTTTTATTTGTTTATTTAAATGAAGTCGACCAGTTGCCTGGCCTTCCTTCCATTATCCGTCACCGAGACAAACTGAACAAAGTTCTGAGGTCGACCTTGTAAAGATAAGGATTCAGGTCTGTCTGCTGTTTACCTTTGCTCCTGCGCGCACTGTCCATCTCTCCACATTTATGTGTTTGTTTGTTTGTCTATCTAATCTTTTGGGTTTTTATTTCTAATGAGGTCGACCAGTTGTCTATTTATTATTTTTTTTACTACGCATCAAGCTGCGCTGCTTGTCTTTGCTCCTGTGCGCTCGCGCACTCTCGCCTTTTTCACTTATTTTTATTTTTTATTTATTTTTGATTTAGTCAATTTAAAAAAAAATACGCATCGTGCTGTGCTGCTTGTGTTTGCTTGAGTGCATTCGCGCGCTCTCGCTTTCTCCACTTTACAATTTTTTTGTTATTATTTATCTATTCCTGAGAGTTTATCTTATTTTTTATTTGTTTATTTAAATGAAGTCGACCAGTTGCCTGCCCTTCCTTCCATTATCCGTCACCGAGACAAACTGAACAAAGTTCTGAGGTCGTCCTTGTAAAGATAAGGATTCAGGTCTGTCTGCTGTTTACCTTTGCTCCTGCCCGCACTGCCCTTCTCTCCACATTTATGTGTTTGTTTGTTTGTCTATCTAATCTTTTGGGTTTTTATTTCTAATGAGGTCGACCAGTTGTCTATTTATTATTTTTTTTACTACGCATCAAGCTGCGCTGCTTGTCTTTGCTCCTGTGTGCTCGCGCACTCTCGCCTTTTCCACTTATTTTTATTTTTGATTTAATTTTTCGATTTAAAAAAAATACGCATCGTGCTGTGCTGTTTGTGTTTGCTTGAGTGCATTCGCGCGCTCTCGCTTTCTCCACTTTACAATTTTTTTGTTATTATTTATCTATTCCTGAGAGTTTATCTTATTTTTTATTTGTTTATTTAAATGAAGTCGACCAGTTGCCTGCCCTTCCTTCCATTATCCGTCACCGAGACAAACTGAACAAAGTTCTGAGGTCGACCTTGTAAAGATAAGGATTCAGGTCTGTCTGCTGTTTACCTTTGCGCCTGCCCGCACTGCCCTTCTCTCTACATTTATGTGTTTGTTTGTTTGTCTATCTAATCTTTTGGGTTTTTATTTCTAATGAGGTCGACCAGTTGTCTATTTATTATTTTTTTTACTACGCATCCAGCTGCGCTGCTTGTCTTTGCTCCTGTGTGCTCGCGCACTCTCGCCTTTTCCACTTATTTTTATTTTTGATTTATTTTGTCAATTTAAAAAAATACGCATCGTGCTGTGCTGTTTGTGTTTGCTTGAGTGCATTCGCGCGCTCTCGCTTTCTCCACTTTACAATTTTTTGTTATTATTTATCTATTCCTGAGAGTTTATCTTATTTTTTATTTGTTTATTTAAATGAAGTCGACCAGTTGCCTGCCCTTCCTTCCATTATCCGTCACCGAGACAAACTGAACAAAGTTCTGAGGTCGACCTTGTAAAGATAAGGATTCAGGTCTGTCTGCTGTTTACCTTTGCTCCTGCCCGCACTGCCCTTCTCTCCACATTTATGTGTTTGTTTGTTTGTCTATCTAATCTTTTGGGTTTTTATTTCTAATGAGGTCGACCAGTTGTCTATTTATTATTTTTTTTACTACGCATCAAGCTGCGCTGCTTGTCTTTGCTCCTGTGTGCTCGCGCACTCTCGCCGTTTCCACTTATTTTTATTTTTGATTTATTTTTGATTTATTTTGTCAATTTAAAAAGAAATACGCATCGTGCTGTGCTGTTTGTGTTTGCTTGAGTGCATTCGCGCGCTCTCTCTTTCTCCACTTTACAATTTTTTGGTATTATTTATCTATTCCTGAGAGTTTATCTTATTTTTATTTGTTTATTTAAATGAAGTCGACCAGTTGCCTGCCCTTCCTTCCATTATCCGTCACCGAGACAAACTGAACAAATTTCTGAGGTCGATCTTGTAAAGATAAGGATTCAGGTCTGTCTGCTGTTTACCTTTGCGCCTGCCCGCACTGCCCTTCTCTCCACATTTATGTGTTTGTTTGTTTGTCTATCTAATCTTTTGGGTTTTTATTTCTAATGAGGTCGACCAGTTGTCTATTTATTATTTTTTTTACTACGCATCCAGCTGCGCTGCTTGTCTTTGCTCCTGTGTGCTCGCGCACTCTCGCCTTTTCCACTTATTTTTATTTTTGATTTATTTTGTCAATTTAAAAAAATACGCATCGTGCTGTGCTGTTTGTGTTTGCTTGTGTGCATTCGCGCGCTCTCGCTTTCTCCACTTTACAATTTTTTGTTATTATTTATCTATTCCTGAGAGTTTATCTTATTTTTTATTTGTTTATTTAAATGAAGTCGACCAGTTGCCTGCCCTTCCTTCCATTATCCGTCACCGAGACAAACTGAACAAAGTTCTGAGGTCGACCTTGTAAAGATAAGGACTCAGGTCTGTCTGCTGTTTACCTTTGCTCCTGCCCGCACTGCCCTTCTCTCCACATTTATGTGTTTGTTTGTTTGTCTATCTAATCTTTTGGGTTTTTATTTCTAATGAGGTCGACCAGTTGTCTATTTATTATTTTTTTTAACACGAATCAAGCTGCGCTGCTTGTCTTTGCTCCTGTGTGCTCGCGCACTCTCGCCTTTTCCACTTATTTTTATTTTTGATTTATTTTTGATTTATTTTGTCAATTTAAAAAAAATACGCATCGTGCTGTGCTGTTTGTGTTTGCTTGAGTGCATTCGCGCGCTCTCGCTTTCTCCACTTTACAATTTTTTTGTTATTATTTATCTATTCCTGAGAGTTTATCTTATTTTTTATTTGTTTATTTAAATGAAGTCGACCAGTTGCCTGC
The DNA here is from genome assembly GCF_023159225.1 of Perognathus longimembris pacificus. NCBI lineage: Eukaryota > Metazoa > Chordata > Mammalia > Rodentia > Heteromyidae > Perognathus > Perognathus longimembris. The sequence goes on from NW_025960218.1 coordinate 27,006, forward strand.
CCTTCCTTCCATTATCCGTCACCGAGACAAACTGAACAAAGTTCTGAGGTCGACCTTGTAAAGATAAGGATTCAGGTCTGTCTGCTGTTTACCTATGCTCCTGCCCGCACTGTCCTTCTCTCCACATTTATATGTTTGTTTGTTTGTCTATCTAATCTTTTGGGTTTTTATTTCTAATGAGGTCGACCAGTTGTCTATTTATTATTTTTTTTACTACGCATCAAGCTGAGCTGCTTGTCTTTGCTCCTGTGTTTTCGCGCACTCTCGCCGTTTCCACTTATTTTTATTTTTGATTTATTTTTGATTTATTTTGTCAATTTTAAAAAAAAATACGCATCGTGCTGTGCTGCTTGTGTTTGCTTGAGTGCATTCGCGCGCTCTCGCTTTCTCCACTTTACAATTTTTTTGTTATTATTTATCTATTCCTGAGAGTTTATCTTATTTTTTATTTGTTTATTTAAATGAAGTCGACCAGTTGCCTGCCCTTCCTTCCATTATCCGTCACCGAGACAAACTGAACAAAGTTCTGAGGTCGTCCTTGTAAAGATAAGGATTTAGGTCTGTCTGCTGTTTACCTTTGCTCCTGCCCGCACTGCCCTTCTCTCCACATTTATGTGTTTGTTTGTTTGTCTATCTAATCTTTTGGGTTATTATTTCTAATGAGGTCGACCATTTGTCTATTTATTATTTTTTTTACTACGCATCAAGCTGCGCTGCTTGTCTTTGCTCCTGTGTGCTCGCGCACTCTTGCCTTTTCCACTTATTTTTATTTTTGATTTATTTTTGATTTATTTTGTCAATTTTAAAAAAAAATACGCATCGTGCTGTGCTGTTTGTGCTTGCTTGAGTGCATTCGCGCGCTCTCTCTTTCTCCACTTTACAATTTTTTGTTATTATTTATCTATTCCTGAGAGTTTATCTTATTTTTTATTTGTTTATTTAAATGAAATCGACCAGTTGCCTGCCCTTCCTTCCATTATCCGTCACCGAGACAATCTGAAAAAAGTTCTGAGTTGGACCTTGTAAAGATAAGGATTCAGGTCTGTCTGCTGTTTTCCTTTGCTCCTGCGCGCACTGCCCTTCTCTCCACATTTTTGTGTTTGTTTGTTTGTGTATCTAATCTTTTGGGTTTTTATTTATTTATTTTTTTTTTTGGCCTGTCCTGGGCCTTGGACTCAGGGCCTGAGCACTGTCCCTGGCTTCTTCCCGCTCAAGGCTAGCACTCTGCCACTTGAGCCACAGCGCCGCTTCTGGCCATTTTCTGTATATGTAGTGCTGGGGAATCGAACCTAGGGCCTCATGTATACGAGGCAGGCACTCTTGCCACTAGGCTATATCCCCAGCCCTTGGGTTTTTATTTCTAATGAGGTCGACCAGTTGTCTATTTATTATTTTTTTTTACTACGCATCAAGCTTCGCTGCTTGTCTTTGCTCCTGTGTGCTCGCACACTCTCGCCTTTTCCACTTATTTTTATTTTTGATTTATTTTGATTTATTTTGTCAATTTTAAAAAAAATACGCATCGTGCTGTGCTGTTTGTGTTTGCTTGAGTGCATTCGCGCGCTCTCGCTTTCTCCACTTTACAATTTTTTTATTATTATTTATCTATTCCTGAGAGTTTATGTTATTTTTTATTTGTTTATTTAAATGAAGTCGACCAGTTGCCTGCCCTTCCTTCCATTATCCGTCACCGAGACAAACTGATCAAAGTTCTGAGGTGGACCTTGTAAAGATAAGGATTCAGGTCTGTCTGCTGTTTACCTTTGCTCCTGCGCGCACTGCCCTTCTCTCCACATTTATGTGTTTGTTTGTTTGTCTATCTAATCCTTTGGGTTTTTATTTCTAATGAGGTCGACCAGTTATCTATTTATTATTTTTTTTATTACGCATCAAGCTGCGCTGCTTGTCTTTGCTCCTGTGTGCTCCCGCACTCTCGCCTTTTCCACTTATTTTTATTTTTGATTTATTTTTGATTTATTTTGTCAATTTAAAAAAAAATACGCATCGTGCTGTGCTGTTTGTGTTTGCTTGAGTGCATTCGCGCGCTCTCGCTTTCTCCACTTTACAATTTTTTTGTTATTATTTATCTATTCCTGAGAGTTTATCTTATTTTTTATTTGTTTATTTAAATGAAGTCGACCAGTTGCCTGCCCTTCCTTCCATTATCCGTCACCGAGACAAACTGAACAAAGTTCTGAGGTCGACCTTGTAAAGATAAGGATTCAGGTCTGTCTGCTGTTTACCTTTGCTCCTGCGCGCACTGCCCTTCTCTCCACATTTATGTGTTTGTTTGTTTGTCTATCTAATCTTTTGGGTTTTTATTTCTAATGAGGTCGACCAGTTGTCTATTTATTATTTTTCTTACTACGCATCAAGCTGCGCTGCTTGTCTTTGCTCCTGTGTGCTCGCGCACTCTCGCCTTTTCCACTTATTTTTATTTTTGATTTATTTTTGATTTATTTTGTCAATTTAAAAAAAATACTCATCGTGCTGTGCTGTTTGTGTTTGCTTGAGTGCATTCGCGCGCTCTCCCTTTCTCCACTTTACAATTTTTTTGTTATTATTTATCTATTCCTGAGAGTTTATCTTATTTTTTTTTCTTTTTTTTTTGGCCAGTCCTGGGCCTTGGAATCAGGGCCTGAGCACTGTCCCTGGCTTCTTTTTGCTCAAGGCTAGCACTCTGCCACTTGAGCCACAGCGCCGCTTCTGGCAGTTTTCTGTGTATGTGGTGCTGGGGAATCGAACATAGGGCCTCGTGTATCTGAGGCAGGCACTCTTGCCCCTAGGCCATATCCCCAGCCCTTATTTTTTATTTGTTTATTTAAATGAAGTCGACCAGTTGCCTGCCCTTCCTTCCATTATCCCTCACCGAGACAAACTGAACAAAGTTCTGAGGTCGACCTTGTAAAGATAAGGATTCAGGTCTGTCTGCTGTTTACCTTTGCTCCTGCGCGCACTGCCCTTCTCTCCACATTTATGTGTTTGTTTGTTTGTCTATCTAATCTTTTGGGTTTTTATTTCTAATGAGGTCGACCAGTTGTCTATTTATTATTTTTTTTACTACGCATCAAGCTGCGCTGCTTCTCTTTGCTCCTGTGTGCTCGCGCACTCTCGCCTTTTCCACTTATTTTTATTTTTGATTTATTTTTGATTTATTTTGTCAATTTTAAAAAAAAATACGCATCGTGCTGTGCTGTTTGTGTTTGCTTGAGTGCATTCGCGCGCTCTCGCTTTCTCAACTTTACAATTTTTTTGTTATTATTTATCTATTCCTGAGAGATTATCTTATTTTTTATTTGTTTATTTAAATGAAGTCGACCAGTTGCCTGCCCTTCCTTCCATTATCCGTCACCGAGACAAACTGAACAAAGTTCTGAGGTCGACCTTGTAAAGATAAGGATTCAGGTCTGTCTGCTGTTTACCTTTGCTCCTGCGCGCACTGCCCTTCTCTCCACATTTATGTGTTTGTTTGTTTGTCTATCTAATCTTTTGGGTTTTTATTTCTAATGAGGTCGACCAGTTGTCTATTTATTATTTTTTTTACTACGCATCAAGCTGCGCTGCTTGTCTTTGCTCCTGTGTGCTCGCGCACTCTCGACTTTTCCACTTATTTTTATTTTTGATTTATTTTTGATTTATTTTGTCAATTTAAAAAAATATGCATCGTGCTGTGCTGTTTGTTTGCTTGAGTGCATTCGCGCGCTCTCGCTTTCTCCACTTTACAATGTTTTTGTTATTATTTATCTATTCCTGAGAGTTTATCTTATTTTTTATTTGTTTATTTAAATAAAGTCGACCAGTTGCCTGCCCTTCCTTCCATTATCCGTCACCGAGACAAACTGAACAAAGTTCTGAGGTCGACCTTGTAAAGATAAGGATTCAGGTCTGTCTGCTGTTTACCTTTGCTCCTGCGCGCACTGCCCTTCTCTCCACATTTATGTGTTTGTTTGTTTGTCTATCTAATCTTTTGGGTTTTTATTTCTAATGAGGTCGACCAGTTGTCTATTTATTATTTTTTTTACTACGCCTCAAGCTGCGCTGCTTGTCTTTGCTCCTGTGTGCTCCCGCACTCTCGGCTTTTCCACTTATTTTTATTTTTGATTTATTTTTTATTTATTTTGTCAATTTAAAAAAAATACGCATCGTGCTGTGCTGTTTGTGTTTGCTTGAGTGCATTCGCGCGCTCTCGCTTTCTCCACTTTACAATTTTTTTTGTTATTATTTATCTATTCCTGAGAGTTTATCTTATTTTTTATTTGTTTATTTAAATGAAGTCGACCAGTTGCCTGCCCTTCCTTCCATTATCCGTCACCGAGACAAACTGAACAAAGTTCTGAGGTCGACCTTGTAAAGATAAGATTCAGGTCTGTCTGCTGTTTACCTTTGCTCCTGCGCGCACTCCCCTTCTCTCCACATTTATGTGTTTGTTTGTTTGTCTATCTAATCTTTTGGGTTTTTATTTCTAATGAGGTCGACCAGTTGTCTATTTATTATTGTATTTACTACGCATCAAACTGCGCTGCTTGTCTTTGCTCCTGTGTGCTCGCGCACTCTCGCCTTTTCCACTTATTTTTATTTTTGATTTATTTTTGATTTATTTTGTCAATTTAAAAAAAATACGCATCGTGCTGTGCTGTTTGTGTTTGCTTGAGTGCATTCGCACGCTCTCGCTTTCTCCACTTTACAATTTTTTGGTTATTATTTATCTATTCCTGAGAGTTTATCTTATTTTTTATTTGTTTATTTAAATGAAGTCGACCAGTTGCCTGCCCTTCCTTCCATTATCCGTCACCGAGACAAACTGAACAAAGTTCTGAGGTCGACCTTGTAAAGATAAGGATTCAGGTCTGTCTGCTGTTTACATTTGCTCCTGCGCGCACTGCCCTTCTCTCCACATTTATGTGTTTGTTTGTTTGTCTATCAAATCTTTTGGGTTTTTATTTCTAATGAGGTCGACCAGTTGTCTATTTATTATTTTTTTTACTACGCATAAAGCTGCGCTGCTTGTCTTTGCTCCTGTGTGCTCGCGCACTCTCGCCTTTTCCACTTATTTTTATTTTTGATTTATATTTTATTTATTTTGTCAATTTTAAAAATAAATATGCATCGTGCTGTGCTGTTTGTGTTTGCTTGAGTGCATTCGCGCGCTCTCGCTTTCTCCACTTTACAATTTTTTTGGTATTATTTATCTATTCCTGAGAGATTACCTTATTTTTTATTTGTTTATTTAAATGAAGTCGACCAGTTGCCTGCCCTTCCTTCCATTATCCGTCACCGAGACAAACTGAACAAAGTTCTGAGGTCGACCTTGTAAAGATAAGGATTCAGGTCTGTCTGCTGTTTACCTTTGCTCCTGCGCGCACTGCCCTTCTCTCCACATTTATGTGTTTGTTTGTTTGTCTATCTAATCTTTTGGGTTTTTATTTCTAAAGAGGTCGACCAGTTGTCTATTTATTACTTTTTTTACTACGCATCAAGCTGCGCTGCTTGTCTTTGCTCCTGTGTGCTAGCGCACTCTCGCCTTTTCCACTTATTTTTATTTTTGATTTATTTTTGATTTATTTTGTCAATTTAAAAAAAATACGCATCGTGCTGTGCTGTTTGTGTTTGCTTGAGTGCATTCGCGCGCTCTCGCTTTCTCCACTTTACAATTTTTTTGTTATTATTTATCTATTCCTGAGAGTTTATCTTATTTTTTATTTGTTTATTTAAATGAAGTCGACCAGTTGCCTGCCCTTCCTTCCATTATCCGTCACCGAGACAAACTGAACAAAGTTCTGAGGTCGACCTTGTAAAGATAAGGATTCAGGTCTGTCTGCTGTTTACCTTTGCGCCTGCCCGCACTGACCTTCTCTCCACATTTATGTGTTTGTTTGTTTGTCTATCTAATCTTTTGGGTTTTTATTTCTAATGAGGTCGACCAGTTGTCTATTTATTATTTTTTTTACTACGCATCCAGCTGCGCTGCTTGTCTTTGCTCCTGTGTGCTCGCGCACTCTCGCCTTTTCCACTTATTTTTATTTTTGATTTATTTTGTCAATTTAAAAAAATACACATCGTGCTGTGCTGTTTGTGTTTGCTTGAGTGCATTCGCGCGCTCTCGCTTTCTCCACTTTACAATTTTTTGTTATTATTTATCTATTCCTGAGAGTTTATCTTATTTTTAATTTGTTTATTTAAATGAAGTCGTCCAGTTGCCTGCCCTTCCTTCCATTATCCGTCACCGAGACAAACTGAACAAAGTTCTGAGGTCGACCTTGTAAAGATAAGGATTCAGGTCTGTCTGCTGTTTACCTTTGCTCCTGCCCGCACTGCCCTTCTCTCCACATTTATGTGTTTGTTTGTTTGTCTATCTAATCTTTTGGGTTTTTATTTCTAATGAGGTCGACCAGTTGTCTATTTATTATTTTTTTTTACTACGCATCAAGCTGCGCTGCTTGTCTTTGCTCCTGTGTGCTCGCGCACTCTCGCCGTTTCCACTTATTTTTATTTTTGATTTATTTTTGATTTATTTTGTCAATTTAAAAAAAAATACGCATCGTGCTGTGCTGTTTGTGTTTGCTTGAGTGCATTCGCGCGCTCTCTCTTTCTCCACTTTATAATTTTTTGGTATTATTTATCTATTCCTGAGAGTTTATCTTATTTTTATTTGTTTATTTAAATGAAGTCGACCAGTTGCCTGCCCTTCCTTCCATTATCCGTCACCGAGACAAACTGAACAAAGTTCTGAGGTCGATCTTGTAAAGATAAGGATTCAGGTCTGTCTGCTGTTTACCTTTGCGCCTGCCCGCACTGCCCTTCTCTCCACATTTATGTGTTTGTTTGTTTGTCTATCTAATCTTTTGGGTTTTTATTTCTAATGAGGTCGACCAGTTGTCTATTTATTATTTTTTTTACTACGCATCCAGCTGCGCTGCTTGTCTTTGCTCCTGTGTGCTCGCGCACTCTCCCCTTTTCCACTTATTTTTATTTTTGATTTATTTTGTCAATTTAAAAAATACGCATCGTGCTGTGCTGTTTGTGTTTGCTTGAGTGCATTCGCGCACTCTCGCTTTCTCCACTTTACAATTTTTTTGTTATTATTTATCTATTCCTGAGAGTTTATCTTATATTTTATTTGTTTATTTAAATGAAGTCGACCAGTTGCCTGCCCTTCCTTCCATTATCCTTCACCGAGACAAACTGCACAAAGTTGTGAGGTCGACCTTGTAAAGATAAGGATTCAGGTCTGTCTGCTGTTTACCTTTGCTCCTGCGCGCACTGCCCCTTCTCTCCAGGTTTATGTGTTTGTTTGGTTGTCTATCTAATCTTTTGGGTTTTTATTTCTAATGAGGTCGACCAGTTGTCTATTTATTATTTTTTTTACTACGCATCAAGCTGCGCTGCTTGTCTTTGCTCCTGTGTGCTCGCGCACTCTCAGCCTTTTCCACTTATTTTTATTTTTGATTTATTTTTGATTTATTTTGTCAATTTAAAAAAAATACGCATCCTTCTGTGCTGTTTGTGTTTGCTTGAGTGCATTCGCGCGCTCTCGCTTTCTCCACTTTACAATTTTTTTGTTATTATTTATCTATTCCTGAGAGTTTATCTTATTTTTTATTTGTTTATTTAAATGAAGTCGACCAGTTGCCTGCCCTTCCTTCCATTATCCGTCACCGAGACAAACTGAACAAAGTTCTGAGGTCGTCCTTGTAAAGATAAGGATTTAGGTCTGTCTGCTGTTTACCTTTGCTCCTGCCCGCACTGCCCTTCTCTCCACATTTATGGGTTTGTTTGTTTGTCTATCTAATCTTTTGGGTTATTATTTCTAATGAGGTCGACCATTTGTCTATTTATTATTTTTTTTACTACGCATCAAGCTGCGCTGCTTGTCTTTGCTCCTGTGTGCTCGCGCACTCTTGCCTTTTCCACTTATTTTTATTTTTGATTTATTTTTGATTTATTTTGTCAATTTAAAAAAAAATACGCATCGTGCTGTGCTGTTTGTGTTTGCTTGAGTGCATTCGCGCGCTCTCTCTTTCTCCACTTTACAATTTTTTGTTATTATTTATCTATTCCTGAGAGTTTATCTTATTTTTTATTTGTTTATTTAAATGAAATCGACCAGTTGCCTGCCCTTCCTTCCATTATCCGTCACCGAGACAATCTGAAAAAAGTTCTGAGTTGGACCTTGTAAAGATAAGGATTCAGGTCTGTCTGCTGTTTTCCTTTGCTCCTGCGCGCACTGCCCTTCTCTCCACATTTTTGTGTTTGTTTGTTTGTGTATCTAATCTTTTGGGTTTTTATTTATTTATTTTTTTTTTTGGCCTGTCCTGGGCCTTGGACTCAGGGCCTGAGCACTGTCCCTGGCTTCTTCCCGCTCAAGGCTAGCACTCTGCCACTTGAGCCACAGCGCCGCTTCTGGCCATTTTCTGTATATGTAGTGCTGGGGAATCGAACCTAGGGCCTCATGTATACGAGGCAGGCACTCTTGCCACTAGGCTATATCCCCAGCCCTTGGGTTTTTATTTCTAATGAGGTCGACCAGTTGTCTATTTATTATTTTTTTTTACTACGCATCAAGCTTCGCTGCTTGTCTTTGCTCCTGTGTGCTCGCACACTCTCGCCTTTTCCACTTATTTTTATTTTTGATTTATTTTGATTTATTTTGTCAATTTTAAAAAAAATACGCATCGTGCTGTGCTGTTTGTGTTTGCTTGAGTGCATTCGCGCGCTCTCGCTTTCTCCACTTTACAATTTTTTTATTATTATTTATCTATTCCTGAGAGTTTATGTTATTTTTTATTTGTTTATTTAAATGAAGTCGACCAGTTGCCTGCCCTTCCTTCCATTATCCGTCACCGAGACAAACTGATCAAAGTTCTGAGGTGGACCTTGTAAAGATAAGGATTCAGGTCTGTCTGCTGTTTACCTTTGCTCCTGCGCGCACTGCCCTTCTCTCCACATTTATGTGTTTGTTTGTTTGTCTATCTAATCCTTTGGGTTTTTATTTCTAATGAGGTCGACCAGTTATCTATTTATTATTTTTTTTATTACGCATCAAGCTGCGCTGCTTGTCTTTGCTCCTGTGTGCTCCCGCACTCTCGCCTTTTCCACTTATTTTTATTTTTGATTTATTTTTGATTTATTTTGTCAATTTAAAAAAAAATACGCATCGTGCTGTGCTGTTTGTGTTTGCTTGAGTGCATTCGCGCGCTCTCGCTTTCTCCACTTTACAATTTTTTTGTTATTATTTATCTATTCCTGAGAGTTTATCTTATTTTTTATTTGTTTATTTAAATGAAGTCGACCAGTTGCCTGCCCTTCCTTCCATTATCCGTCACCCGAGACAAACTGAACAAAGTTCTGAGGTCGACCTTGTAAAGATAAGGATTCAGGGTCTGTCTGCTGTTTACCTTTGCTCCTGCGCGCACTGCCCTTCTCTCCACATTTATGTGTTTGTTTGTTTGTCTATCTAATCTTTTGGGTTTTTATTTCTAATGAGGTCGACCAGTTGTCTATTTATTATTTTTTTGACTACGCATCAAGCTGCGCTGCTTGTCTTTGCTCCTGTGTGCTCGCGCACTCTCGCCTTTTCCACTTATTTTTATTTTTGATTTACTTTTGATTTATTTTGTCAATTTTAAAAAAAAATACGCATCGTGCTGTGCTGTTTGTGTTTGCTTGAGTGCATTCGCGCGCTCTCACGCTTTCTCCCCTTTACAATTTTTTTGTTATTATTTATCTATTCCTGAGAGTTTATCTTATTTTTTATTTGTTTATTTAAATGAAGTCGACCTGTTGCCTGCCCTTCCTTCCATTATCCGTCACCGAGACAAACTGAACAAAGTTCTGAGGTCGACCTTGTAAAGATAAGGATTCAGGTCTGTATGCTGTTTACCTTTGCTCCTGCGCGCACTGCCCTTCTCTCCACATTTATGTGTTTGTTTGTTTGTCTATCTAATCTTTTGGGTTTTTATTTCTAATGAGGTCGACCAGTTTGTCTATTTATTATTTTTCTTACTACGCATCAAGCTGCGCTGCTTGTCTTTGCTCCTGTGTGCTCGCGCACTCTCGCCTTTTCCACTTATTTTTATTTTTGATTTATTTTTGATTTATTTTGTCAATTTAAAAAAAATACTCATCGTGCTGTGCTGTTTGTGTTTGCTTGAGTGCATTCGCGCGCTCTCCTTTCTCCACTTTACAATTTTTT